>NC_056733.1:1812591497-1812596497 GCF_019279795.1 Protopterus annectens
GTTATGCAGTGGTCTGAATTGTATTGCTGGTCATTCTATAGTGGTCTCCGAAGGCCCTCCCAGTGGGTCCAGTTCTATTTTTTTCTGTAACATAAAAACCATATTTTGCTAATGGACAGGTGGTATAATGTCTAAATAGGGCATTGGTCTCATCCTTTTTCTTAATATCGTTTAGATGTTCGTAAATGCACCTTTTTAATTTCCTGGTGGTCTTCCGTGTATAAAATGCCCCACAGATGTTTCAGATAGCAATATAAACCACACCCATAGTTTCACAATTACAAAACCGTTTGGTTTTGAGTTCTATCCTTCTTTTAGTTAAGGCAACTCTTTCTCCTTGTAGGATTTGTGGGCACTGTGAACATCTCCCACATCTGTATGGTCCCATTTTCCTCCTACTTGGTTTTGTCTTTTTGGTCTCTAGTATTTCTTTAATGTTACTCCCCTTCCTTTAAGTAAATCTAAGGGGATCCAAAAAACTCTTGTCCAAACTACTAAACCTATTCCAATTACTGGTAACTATGTTTTTAATTTTCCCAGTATCCCCACAGTATTTCAGTGCAAAGTTACTACTCCAGTTAACATTGTTCTGTTGGTGTTCATTTACTTCATTCACCCTGTTACCAGTCGTTTCTCCTATAATAGGGTTAAATTTCTTCCCTCTTTCCTGCCTAACCTCAACCATAATTTCCTCAATAAGTTCCAGGGGATATTCCCTTTCCAAGAACATTTTTTTTTCAAGTTTTGGCTTTCTTTTTCATAATCCTGGTTGTCTGATGTCATTCTACTCCTTATAAATTGCCCCCTCACAATACTCCTCTTTTGAGAGAAGGGGTGAGCACTTGTAAAGAACAAATATGAGTTGGAGAAAGTACTTTTTCTAAATACAGTGGATTTAAAGTACCTAGAATCAGAATTTTTTATTTCCAAAGTCACATCCAGGTATTCCAACTTGTCTCTAGAAATGTGGTGTGTGAACTTCAAAAATTCAGTAGTGCCGTTAATATATTTTATAAAGTTATACAACTCTTCCTCTGGTCTTACCCAAAAAATAACAATGTCATCCAGGTACCTACGGTAGTAATTCCAGTACTTCGAGTAGTCAGAATGGAAAATGTGTTTCTCTTCCCAAGTGGAAAGCACCAAATTAGCATACATGGGAGCACAGCTTGCTCCCTTAGCCACCCCACTAATCTTTTTGAAAAATTCCCCCTCGAAGAAGAGGAAGTTGTTCCTTAGCTCTAGGTCCATTAATTCTATAAGTAGGCATATTTGATCTTTGTCTGTATCCCCATTGAAGCTTAGTGCTTCCTCATTCCATTCTAGGCCAGTAGTGGGGTGTTACGTTGAACAAGTCCTGTATATCCGACGTAACAAATAACAATTCTTCCACATACAGCCTATGGTTGATGCTCCTTAGAAAATCCCATGATTCTTTTAGTATGCCTGCTCTCTCTGTCCATAATTTATTTAATTGGTTATCCAGGAATTTAGCCAGGGGATAGGTTTTAGATCCTGTAGCGGTCACTGTGGGCCTAAGTGGTGTGTCATCACAATTTTTATGAACTTTTGGGATTCTGAAAATGATGGTATTTTAGGCTTATCTATATATAGGAAATGATATGTGTTGAGGTTTATATCCCCTTCTTCACGTAGTTCTTTCATCATAAAGTCTATTCTTCCATGGGCCACGTTAATCTCATTTCTTGAAACTCTTGAGTATCTGTTAATGTCATTGAGCATGTCCAACATCTTGGCAGAATATAAGATATAATATAATATAATATATAATATAATATGATATAATATAATATAAGTCCATAATAACCACTCCCCCACCCTTATCGGGCTTCATAACGCCAAGGTATTGATTTTCTCTAAGGGAGATTAGAAGTATGTATTCTTTCTTTGTGAGATTAAATTGGTGTCCACTATTCCTACAACTAGCCCTAAGATGTTCTTCGTGTTTCACTGTTACAGTCATTACATTTGGGTAATCTGCTTGCAGGTTGCCCTCAGTCGGCCTGATTAACAAAGTCTTGGGTCCAGCGTCGGTTGCTGTCCCTTCTTCCATGACGTCAGGTCAGCAGGGGTATAAAACATGCAGCCGATGCCATTACATCAGTCTTTCTTGCCGTGCGGTACCCGAAGCAGAAGCAGTTCGCAGGTTGGCATACTCCTGAAATATTCTTTTTCGAGTTTCTGAACCAAAGTCTTCAACTTAAAGCTAAGTACCCCATTGGGGAAACTTTTCCTTGCTCCTTACAGATGTCAGTAAAAGTTAATAATTGCATTACTTGTGTAAAGCAAATACCTCATAAAGATTTTCATTTGTACTGTATTCCTTGCCTAGGCCCTGACCACGACGTACCTTGCTGTCGGTTTTGTGCCTTATTTAATCAGCGCACTATCCGTCGTTGGTATATTTTTGCCTCTGAATATTTCGGTGCTCGGTTTAATTATCCAGAAATGTTGGTTAGCCATCCGACTACCGAAATTCCGAAAAAACACAAAGATAAAGGCAGAGACAGGCCGCCGAGGTCCAAAACGGCCGACGACGCTTCTCCTAAGCCAGTTGCCAGTTCGCCGGTACTCAGTGAAATGCTTTCGCAGTCCCCGATACCCGCTACTTCTGATTTGCAGGCCTCTACTGAGACCTATTCGGAGTCCAGTATGCCGCAAGATACTTCAACCATGAAACACATGGATATCCGCACCTTGGATGGGTCCAGAGCTGCTGTGCAGGCACCGGCTTCTGAGGGTGGTATTCAGGCCTACAGACTTGCATATTAAATAGACACCTCCTTCATTACGAAGGCCTAAATCTCGATCCACGTCTAAAAAACCAATGCCCAGGCCACATGCTCAGGCCCCTATGCCTAAAAAACAAATGATAAAAATGGCTGAAGATCTAATAACTCTAATCAGGGGTAGTCAACCCCCCCAACGGGCCGAGGGCTGAGCTTGATTATGAATCTTCTGACTCTTCTGATGACCTGAATTTGTCCATACCTACTTATGAGAATTCTGATGCAGATGATTCTATTCCCTCTGTTTCCCCTCCTGAGGAATTTTTTTTGGGGGAAACTTTACATACTTTAATGGAGCATTTTCACTGGGAAAGCCAGGAATTTTCTGATTCAAAAAAGAGGCTTAGAGATTTCCTTCTTCTACCTCAGCATAGGCCTTTGGCTCTACCTCCTGTACTAGACATTATTGATGATGTTTTCTCGGAATCCAGTTTGGCCCCTGATTCCCTGCCTCCTGCTCCTAGTAAACCTGACAAATTCTACAGGGTTCCCGAGTCGCACAATTTACTTTTCAAAGATCCTGTTGCAAATCCAGAGACTATTTCTTAGGGGCCCAGGGGCATTAAGGCTTCTACTGCTAAAAATCCTATCCCTTCTGATTGAGACTCCAGGGCACTGGACAGATGGGGTAAAAAGATTTATACTTCTGCATCCATGGCATTCAGAGCTTTAAACTGCCAATTTCGTATGTCAAAATATCAGCAGCATGTTATTGGACTGCTTAAACAGAAAATGTTGATTCCTGACTGTGTGGAAAACAAAGATTTACAGGACTTAATGCATGCTGAACAAGTTGGAAAACATACTTTGCAATGTGGTTTTTATTCTTTAGAGGCCTCTTGCACGGCTGCTGTTACTGGGTCTGTGCTTAGAAGGCATGCTTGGCTTAAGGAGCAATCTTTGCCTGATCATGTTAAAGCTAAATTGTTGGATGCTCCTTTAACTCAGGACCGCCTGTTTGGCAAAAAGGCTGAAGAAGTTCATAAAAAGATGGAAGATAAAGCTGAATCTATGCAAACTGTTAACGATTTTTTACAAGTGCAACCTCCTAGATTTAGTAGGCACTGGCCTACTAAGAATTGGTCCTTTCCATTCCCTTCCAGGTCTACTCAAGACAAACCCAGACACAGCAAAAACCCCAGGTTTCAGTCCCAGGGGGCTCTCAGAACTAAGCAGTGGGGGCCTCCACTTCCAAATCTGGAAATAACAAGACACCCCCCTATGGTAAACAGTCTCAATGACTTCCTTTTAAAATTTCCAATTTACTTATCTTTTCGCTGCCCCTTTGGGGGGAAAGATTGCTCTTCATGCAAAGAACTGGGAACTCGTAACCCAGGACAAATGGGTTTTAAATATAGTGTCCCAGGGATACAGATTTCATTTCCAAACGTTGCCAACACCAAATGGGTGGCCAGACCTGCCCCCAAATCAGTGGGCAGAGGCTCAAAAAACAAGTACTTTCCCTCTTAAGCTTGGGGGCTATTCAGCTGGTACCAGAAGAGGAGCAGGGACAAGGTTTCTACTCCAGACTTTTTCTGGTACCCAGAAAAGACCAATCATGGCTTCCAATCCTGAACCTGTCTACTCTAAACACCTTTCTGGAGATTCCAAAATTCAAGATGCTGAGACTTCACCAATTACTTCCTATGCTAGGCAAAGATACCTGGTTGGCAGCACTAGATTTCAAAGAAGCATACCTGCACATCCCAATCATGGAATCTTGCAGAAGATACCTACGCTTCAAAGCAGGATGCACACATTATCAGTTCTCTGCACTGCCCTTTGGCTTGTCTGCTGTGCCCATGGTATTCACAAAGTGCCTGGCTCCAGTTATTGCATTTTGCAGGCAAAGAAGTATTCAAATATACCCATACCTGGACGATTGTTTAATTCAGACAGAAAGCCAGGGCATACTTTTTAAACATCTGGCATTTGTAAAAAGGGTTCTAAATTGTCTGGGGTACACCATAAACAAAAAGAAATCACAACTCTTACCCTGTCAACAAATTACATTCCTGGGAGCAAGCTTGAATACAACTTCCCAGATGGCTTACCTCATGGCAGAAAAACAAATTCATTTGGTAACCTATTTCAAACAAGTGGCCACAAAAACCCTGCTATCTGCAAGATAAATACTGCAAGCCTTGGGGTTTATGGCCTCCTGCATTCTTCTAATTCCATATGCAAGAC
>NC_056733.1:1812601497-1812603997 GCF_019279795.1 Protopterus annectens
TATATATATAACTCAAAAACTGTCTACAAATATTAGAAGACTTCAAATACATAAATCCAAATAAACTTCTTAACGAAGAAAAGACAAAGGAGCAAGTGTTAATAGCTTTCGTCCTTTTATTGTAGCAAGAACTTCTTCAGACAATTAGTAATGTAAAAACCATGGTATATATAACAAATGGGAGCTAGCTAATTTTTGTAATTCATCTAAGTAATGAGTGACAGTTAGGCTAGTACCAGTAAGCTTTTCAAAAATGTAACAAATAAAGAAAACTGTATATTGAGTGACATACAGGATGACAACAAAAATAACTGCCAGTCTTGTTTGTAATAACAAATCAGCCCTGCCATTTAAGAACACATTTAATGTTAAGGTTTTCATTCAGCCCAGCGGGAGATTCTGCATTAAATCTGAGCTGCCAAAGTAGTTATTTTACTTCTAACAAGGTGTTAACATCACCAACAGAGGCATCAACCTTTTGTAAATCTAGGAATGTGAAACCCATGAAGTTATAACACACACTGCTATGTTTTGCTAAAGCATTCTTTGTGTCATTTTTTCTAATAGCTGATAAATGCTCTTTGACCCTAGAAGACAACATTCTAGTAGTTTTACCAGTATAAAATGCAGGGCATGAATTACATACAGCAGCATAAATGACAGAGATAGACTTGCAGTCTAAATGAGTATTGAATACTATTTTGAAATTATTATGTTTAAACACATAAGAATTGCCTTTATGTCCATATGGGCAGACTACACAACTTCCACATGAAAACATGCCCACATCAGAGTCATAAGAAATGGGATTCTCAATAAGCATGGGAGGGTCTCTGTTCTCGAAGGAGACTCTGAGAGATTTAGATTTTTTATGTAAAAAAACAGGTAATTGTCCAAGTTTGTTAGCAACTTCTTGACTATTAGTCAAAATGTCCCAATTATCCAGAATAATGTTCTTAATGTCAGTCGAATCCCTGCAAATAGGTAGAGGAAAGGCTATAGTCCAATCTCTAGTATTGCTGTCGTCAGCTATTTCATTTTCTGAAGGTCCATGCCTGGAAGAAAGTGAAGCTGCATGTATATTAGTAGACAAAATGTTATTATTAGAAGTGGAAGTCCTAGATTCAGTAGAGGGTCCAGTATTAACTTCAGTAAAAGCAGACTCAGGATCTGGAATCTCATGATGAGTTGTAGCCAGTGATTTATTCCTGGGGAGAAAACCTTTTTTAATAATAGGTGGAAACTTAAATGGTCTGGCTTCAGTGATTTCCTGGATGAGAGTGTCCAGAAGTTGAACAGGATAGCTTCTGTCCATTAGCCACTTTTTGAAAACAAGACATTCCTTCAGGAAAAGGTCATCTTCGCTAACTAAACGTGATATGCGAATGAACTGACTTCTGGCCAGATTGTATTTCATGAAACGTGGGTGCATGCCACTATAGTCTATTATTTCTAAAAGTGGTTTTCCTATGTACAGTAGACATCCAACTCATATTAGTAGTATTCAAAGAAATGTGTGTGTCAAGAAAGTCAGCCTGTTTGCCACAAGAAGCCAATTTGAATTTTTGAAATGGAATAGATTCCGAAATGGCATCCAGGAAATTAGATAAACGTTGCTCACCAACTTCCTATAGAAAAAACACATCATCTATGTACCTCTTGTATAGTTTTACAAACTTGAAATCAGGTAAATGTTCCAAAGAATTAGATTCCCAGGCTGCTAATACTAAATTAGTGAAGGCAGGGGCCATTATTGACCCTATTGCCACTCCTCTGACTTGTTGATATATTGCATTTTTAAAGTAGAAAAAGTTACCTTCCAGTACCAAAGAAGTCAGAGTACAAATTGTAGTTATTTTCTGTGGACTAAGACCAGTGTGTAATGATAAATAGGACTGGAGGAATTCTATACCTTCTTTGTGGGGGATGTTAGTATAGAGGGCCTCTATATCTAAAGTTACTAGTAAAATGTCTTTTGATGTGGGTGGGTTTAAATAGAGAAGATTTAAGAAATCCCAGGAATCACATAAGTAAAATTTGGATTTCTGCACAATGGGATTAAGAGCCCAGTCAAGAAATTCTGAAATTTTTTCCGTCTTGGTTTTGTGATTAGACACTATATGCCAAAAAGGAGGGTTAACTGAATCTTTATGTAATTTGGGTATGCCAAAGAATTTCCCCAATTGTGGACAAGGAACCTCCATAAATTCTGCCTCTTCTGTAGAAATCAGTTGTTGTCTCAAAAGTGATTTGAGAGATCTATCAATCTTTTTGAATCCTCTATTCTGAATGAAAACCTTAACATTAAATGTGTTCTTAAATGGCAGGGCTGATTTGTTATTACAAACAAGACTGGCAGTTATTTTTGTTGTCATCCTGTATGTCACTCAATATACAGTTTTCTTTATTTGTTACATTTTTGAAAAGCTTATTGGTACTAGCCTAACTGTCACTCATTACTTAGATGAATTACAATAATTAGCTACCTCCCATTTGTTAT
>NC_056733.1:1813211497-1813411497 GCF_019279795.1 Protopterus annectens
AGTATTTTCTTCCTCTTCTTCATATAGACAGCAGGCCTACTAACTTTCATTTTGCTTTTTTTTTAAAAGAAAGAAATAATAATAGTAGATTAATAGTGTGTGTATGGGTGTGATGTGTGTGTGTATGTGTGTATATATATATATATCCCCCCCCCTTTCACTTCTTTCTAGCTAGAATTAGTACTTAATAGTTGGTTTTGATGTATAACTATGCCTCTTAATGTAACGGGTTCTTCATAAATCTTGAAAAGAGCTTCAAAAATATGTTTAAAATCTGGCCACAAAACTTCCTCCAGGACAGCTGTGAGTTGTGCAGGGTGTGCCTGGGGATAAAACAGTTACCTACACACTGCCCTACTTATTAGGCATTTGGTTCTTACTCAGTTTGGCAACAAAAATAAGCTTATTTTAAAAGGACTAGTGTTATCTGATCCTGCAGCAGACAACCCCTCCCCCAAAAGAGAGAGAGTGAGAGAGAGAAAGAAGAAAGCTACAAAACTATTAAGAGTCCTCTGTTTCGACACCCAACAACAGTTTTTCCTCCTGCCATGAATGCTTTGGAGCTAGTTGGGAGCTGCTTTGCTTCATGTCTCAGTCCCCCACTTCTTCCATGCACTCTTGTCAGGTCCTTCAGGATTTCATCCAGTTTGGATTGGGAATGCATGATGAGGGCCTTCTTAAAGATCCAAATTAAGATGGGTGTCCTAACGTCCCTCTCAACCTCCAGGGTTGTCTTGAGCTGGTCCTGCCTGTTCCATTTTTGCCCCTTCCCAGTCCATGTTTTGGTACTGGCGATATTTAACTGATACAATGCCTGGTGACTGTCTCCCCACCCCCAATGATAACCAGTCTTTCGACCTCAGTTCCAGAGATTCCATATCTGAAGCATTCGACACTGAGACCTTCAGTGTTAAG
The DNA here is from genome assembly GCF_019279795.1 of Protopterus annectens. Lineage (NCBI taxonomy): Eukaryota > Metazoa > Chordata > Ceratodontiformes > Protopteridae > Protopterus > Protopterus annectens. The sequence goes on from NC_056733.1 coordinate 1,813,212,413, forward strand.
CAAGTCTGGGGACCCATGCATTGACGTTGAGTCTTTGGCACCATCATTTGTGGTTCTGTTTCTGGTGCTGGAGTCTACAGCTTTAGAGGTTCTGTGACCGATCCCCTCTTTAAAGCTCTCTAGTCTGTCATTCTCCAAGGTGCCTTCATTGATACTGCTGAGATCTTCATGAGGAAGGGTTGGCTGCAGCAGCCAGTGGAGGTTCTATGGATCCAACAGACCTGCAGTTGGCTTTTGAAGCAATGGGGAGTATGACTGCTTTTCTCCCAAGAACATTGACAAAGATTGCATTAGTGGCAGCTCCACCCCAGGACACCCAGTCTCTTCTTTTGCAACCCCTTCAACTTGCGTTCCCAGGTGAGAACTAAGGGGATAGCCTCAAAAAAAAAACTTGCAGAGATACAGAGTTCTCTGAGGAGTCTGATATTCCAAGACCTAGGACATATGAAAAGAGGCACATTGACTCCCCTATAGAGTCTGTCACCTCAGGCACTAATTTAGATGATTGAGAGGGTTTTACTAGTCTTCTCTAAAAAATGCCACATTAGAGAGATCCTGATGTTAATGCGACAGAGGGCATCTTGGCCAGCAGGCTCACCCTGTCAGGATAAGGAGGTCTAATTTGAGGCATATAGTTCAACACCCTGTACTTCTTGGGTGGTACCTTCTACCGACTGCCTCATTGACTTGGCTGCCACGATAGCTGGTAGGAAGCATATTCCTTTGGAGAAATTCCTTGGAAACTATACAAATTTCTTGACTCCCTTCACCCCCTCCCCCCAAAAGGAGGGATAGTTCTGGTGTAAGGGTCATATTGAACTCTGTCATTGAAGCAACAGTGTCAAAGAAAGACCTGACTGGTAACTATGCTGCTGCCCATCCACCAAATAAGGAGTCCTGGGCTATAGACAGAATGGGGAAGTGCGCATACACTTTTGGCACCTTTGCTGTTATGGCTTCGAACTACCCCACTCGCATGAACCACTTCCAGGGAGATCTAACAGAACACACTTTAACCGCTTTGAAGAAGCTGCCCACACCAAATTCTAGAAAACAGACCACTTTGCACACATGTTGAATATAATCAGTGTTGTCGTGAGGCTCATGCATAATGCAGTCGATGGTGCAGCTCATGATGCTTGTTCAGACTTTATGATAAGATATATCTGGCTGCACCTTTGTGATTTTGTGAACAACTTTAAAGTGTGCTTTATAAATGATCCTTGTTTGGTCCGTATGTAAAGGAAAAATTACAGAAGTTTGAGCAAGAAGGCAAGACACTGCTGAAGGTGTCAAATTTGAGACCCCACAACAGTTGTATAATAAGAACCAAAATGGATCCAAATTCCTTTGGTTTTGAAAACTCCTGCTGTCAGCCCTTTTACTATACTTTATACAGGGGAGGCCAAGGCTTAGAGGTTGAGTAGAACTGCAAAACCAGGGATATTGTGGTCGCTTCACAGACAGGCATCCTAACCATCCATGCCCAACTGCTTCCCTCTGGAAGTAGTTGTGGGTCATCTGTCCCTCTTCTCAACTGTGTGGATTGCCTTTATGCAGGACTGTTGGGTAAGAAAGTTAATACCCATAGGTTATAGTGTTTCCTTTTCCCTTCAAAACATTCCACCTGTCAGCAAAATTATTTCTCATCTAGAAAAAAGAGCTTTCCAGTAGGTTCCACCATATCAGAGGTAGTATGTTCAAGATTATTTTTTGATTCCAATGAACAGTAAGGACCTCAGCTTCATATTTAGACCTCTGTGATCTGAACACTTGTCTTCGGGTAAATAATTGGATGCACTCAGTAGATCTTCAGGCTGGATACCTCCCCATGAAGAGTCAAAGCTTCAAATAACATTTTATGCTTTTGATTTGGTGCCAGTCATTTTCAATTCATAGGCTTGCCCTTCAGTCTCACCACAGCCCTCCCAGGTGTTTACTAATTTTATGGCTGTAGTTGTAGCCTTCTTGCGACTCAAGGACATTCATGTGTTTTTTTGTCTAGACAACAGGCTCCTTGCTGGTACAGCATGAGAATTCCTGATCCAAACTAGAGACTACTCGCTTCAGCTCTGTCTGTCCTTTCTGTCCAAATATGTCTGTAGTATGGGACTTGAGCAAGCAGGGCAAAACTAGGTCCTCCCTCATGCCAAGAAGCTGTAAGTGTGTGGCAATGGACAGTTGCTTTGAATCACTTTCTAGCAGCAACTCACATTCTTGGGGGATCAAGTTGCTTTTCAGACTGGCTCAGTAGGCTTTTTCTCATACCTTACTAGTGGTATCCGAATCCATTGGTTAGTTCAGCAGATTTTTGACGCTGCAACCTCTTTGCCTCCCCAGCCAGCACCAAGTGCAGTTTCTTTGCTCTGATCTTGCAAAATGGACATTCCATGAGAGACGCTTTAGAGTAGTGGACTTCTTTATGTCCCCCCCCCCCCTTATCCTCATGTCCAGATTTTTGCCAAAAGCAACAAGATGCAAAGCCATTATCATCCTCATTGTATCCTGCTGGCCCAGGCAAATTTGGTTTTCTTGTGGAGACCTCAGGTCAAGAAGCTTCCATTGCTTCTGGATCTCCCAGCAGGATATTCTTTCTTTACTTATAAGGGGTGCTTCACCTGATTGCCATAGATCCTTCCTTGTCCCATAATGTCATTTAAATTATCTCTGTGTCTGAGAAGGAATCTGTTTGGAACATTTTTTTGGGCGGCTAACCAGAATTAGATTTGTTTAATGCATCTATTCCAGACATCCTGCTGTTCCTTTTATACTTTTAATTTCAACCATAATCACCCTACTATTGAAGTTCAACCCAGCAGACATTTCCAGTTCTCATAATGAAATTTATTCGCATTCCATAGCTTGTAGCAGGAACTTTTCTTTTCCGTCCTGAAGTCAGAGAACCAGATATTCTTCATGTTTCACTGTTGCAGTCATTACATTTCGGTTATCTGCTTGCAGGTAGCCCTCAGTCAGCCTGATTAACAAAGTCTTGGGCCCTGCATCAGTTGCTGTCCCTTCTTCCATGACATCAGGTCGTCAGGGGTATAAAACATGCAGCCGACACCATTACATCAGTCTTTCTTGCCATGCGGTGCCCGAAGCAGAAGCAGTTCACAAGTGCCGGTCAGCCGACTCCTGAAATTTTCGTTTTCGATTTTCAGAACCGAAGTCTTCAACTAAAAGCCAAGTACCCCATTGAGGAAACTTTTTCTTGCTCTTAACCGATGTCAGTAAAAGTAAATAGTTGCATTACTTGTGGAAGGCAAATACCTCATAAAGATTTTCATTCGTACTGTATTCCTTGCCTAGGCCCAGACCACGATGTACCTCGCTGTTGGTTTTGTGCCTTATTTAAACCACGACCTATCCATCGTTGGTATATTTACACTTCTAAATATTTTGGTGCTCGGTTCAATTATCCTGATATATCTTTGGTCAGCCATCCAACTATTGGCATTCCGAAAAAACTCAAAGATAAAGACAGAGACAGGCCGCCTAGGTCCAAAGCTGCTGGTGACGCTTCTCCTAAGCCAGTCGCCAGTTTGCCGGTACTCAGTGAGGCGCTTTCGCAGCCCCTGATACCCGCTACTTCTGATTCGAAGGCCTCTACTGAGACCCATTTAGAGCCTGGTATGCCGCGAGATGCTTCAACTGTGGAACCTGCGGATGTCTCTTCCTTGGATGGGTCCGGAGCCGCTGTGCAGGCTCCGGCTTCTGAGGGTGTATTAAGGCCTACTGACTTGCTTATTAAACCAATGCCATCTTCTTCTTCAAGGCCTAAATCTCGAACCATACCAAAAAACTGATGCTCAGACTGCATGGCCAGGCCTCTATGCCTAAAAAACAGATGATAAGAATGGCTGAAGACCTTATTACTTTAATCAGGGGAATCCAGCCTTCCCTCTCTAAGATACCTAGGACTGAGTTTGTTTATGATACTTCCGACCAGGATTCTGAATTTTCTGCTTCCTCCGATGACCAGGATTTACCCTTATCTACCTATGAGGACTCTGATGCTGAGGACTCCATTCCCTCTGCTTCCCCCTAGGGGATTTCTCTTTTGGTGGAACCTTGAATATTCTCAGGGAGCATTTTCGTTGGGAAAGTCAGTATTTCTCTGATTCTAAAAAGAGGCTTAGGGATTTCTTACTCCTGCCCCAGCACAGGCCTTTAGCCATACCTCCTGTAATAGACATTGTTGATGATGCATTTGCAGAATCTAGCTTGGCCCCTGACTCTTTGCCTCCTGCTCCCAGGAAACCTGATAGATATTACAGGGTCCCTGACTCTCACAGGTTCCTTTTCAAAAATCCTACTGTGGATTCTGAGACCATTTCACAGGGGCCTAATGGCATTAAAGCTACTACTGCCAAAAATCCTACCCCCTCTGATAGAGACTCCAGGGCGCTGGATAGATGGGGTAAGAAGGTATACACTTCTGCAACTTTGGCAATCAGAGTCTTAAACTGCCAGTTTCATATGTTGAAGTGTCAGCAGCATATTGTTGGATTGCTTAAACAGAAAATTATGTTGTTTCCTGATTGTGCTGAAAATAAGGATTTACAGGATTTATTGCATTCAGCTGAACAGGTTGCAAAATGTACTTTGCAATGTGGTTTTGACTCTCTAGAGGCATCTTGCAGGGCTGCTGTAACTGGGTCTGTACTTAGAAGGCATGCTTGGCTTAAGGAGCAGTCCCTACCAGATCATGTTAAAGCAAAATTACTGGATGCTCCCCTAAACCAGGACCGCCTGTTTGGCAACAAGGCAGAAGAAGTTCTTAAAAAGATGGAAGAAAAAGCTAAATCTATGCAAACTGTTAAAGATTTTTTACAAGTACAGCCTCCAAGATTTAGTAGGTATTGGCCTTCCAAGAATTGGTCCTTTCCTGCCTCTTCCAGACCTTCTCAGTCCAAACCCAGATCCAGCAAAGCTCCCAGGCTGCAGTCCCAGGGTACGCACAGAACTAAGCAGTGGGGGGCCTCCACTTCCAAATCTGGGAGTAATAAGACTCCCCCTATGGTAAGCTGTCTCAATGACTTCCTTTTAAAATTTCCAAGCACTTATTAACTGACTGCCCCTTTGGGGGAAAGATTGCTCTTCATGCAAAGAACTGGGAATTCATTACCCAGGACAAATGGGTTTTAAATATAGTGTCCCAGGGATACAGATTTTAATTCCACACATTGCCAACACCAAGCGGGTGGCCAGACCTACCCCCAAATCAGTGGGCAGAGGCCCAAAAACAAGTACTTTCTCTCTTAAGCATGTGGGCTATTCAGCTGGTACCAGAAGAGGAAAAGGGACAAGGTTTCTACTCGAGACTTTTCCTGGTACACAGAAAAGACAGTTCATGGCATCCTATGCTTGACCTGTCTATTCTACACCTTTTTGGAGATTCCAAAATTCAAGATGCTGACCCTTCACCATTTGCTTCCTATGCTAGGCAAAGATGCCTGGTTGGCAACACTAGATTTAAAAGAAGCATACCTGCACATCCCAATCAGGGAATCTCGAAAGATACCTACGCTTCTAAGCAGGGGACACGCACTCTCAGTTCTCTGCACTGCCCATTGGCTAATCTACTGTGCCCAGGGTATTCACAAAGTGCCTAGCTCCAGTTATTGCATTTTGCAGGCAAAGAAATATTCAAATATACCCATACCTGGACGATTGTCTAATTCAGACAGAAAGCCAGGACATACTTTTGAGTCATCTGGCCTTTGTACAAAGGGTTCTAACTTGTCTGGGGTACACCATAAACGAAAAGAAATCACACCTGGTACCCTGTCAACAAATTCTATTCCTGGGAGTAAGCTTGAATGCAACTTCCCAGATGGCTTTCCTCATGCCAGAGAAACAAATTCATTTGACAAATACTGCAAGTCTTGGGGTTCATGGCCTCATGCATTCTTCTAATTCCATATGCAAGACTGCATATGAGGAAACTACAGTGGTATCTAAAAAGCCTATGGTGTCAACATTTTCAGGATCTAGAAGCAATGATTCCTATCATACCTTGCCTACGCCTAGAGTTCCTTTGGTGGGCAGAAGCCTGCCACCAAAACAAGGGACTACCTTTCACACCACCCCCTGCCGCCCAAACCCTAACAACAGACGCATCAGACTATGCATGGGGGGGCTCACCTGGCAGGGAAGTGCATTCAGGGCAAATGGAACCCAAGTCAAATGCACCTGCATATCAACCAAAAAGAAATGTTAGCTGTACAGAATGCTCTGACAGCCTTCAAGGACCACATTCTTCCAGGACAACTAATGGTAAAAACGGACAACACCATTGTTTTGTGGTACATAAACAAGCAGGGGGGTACACATTCTTACCCCCTCTGCAGACTAGCCATGGCATTGTGGAACACAGCCTTGATCTACCAAGTGCACCTGCAAGCTCAATTCCTGCCAGAAAAATTGAATACACTGGCAGATGGACTAAGCAGAAACCTCATGGACCCACACGAGTGGAAACTGGAACAAAGGATTTTCACTGTGTTGACAAGCAAATGGGGGAGCCCAGATATAGACCTGTTTGCTCTCCCCAGAACTACCAATTGGACAACCTTTGCACAAGGACTCCCCACAAACAAGCCTGGAAAGTGGATGCTCTGTCCTTCAGCTGGAAAAACCTATCAGTCTATGCCCCCCCCCCCCCCGTCTCTGCTCTCCAAAGTACTACTAAAAATCAAACAGGACAAACCAAGGATGATTTTGATTGCTCCAGACTGGCCACGCCAACACTGGTGCCCCCTCCTGCGCAGTGTGTCATGGTTATCACCATGGCCAGATTCTGCACCCTCAGCTTCTAACATTGAACCTAGCAGCTTGGCTAATTATCTAATCTTTCCTGTACCATCCCTCAGTAAACCTGTGATGGATATCATTTTAGAGGCAAGGAGGCCTAGTACTAGAAAATCTTATGCTGAAAAATGGAAAAGATTCTGTGCCTGGAGCCAATCTCAAGGGATGAGCACAGCAGCACCCAATTTACCTCAGATTTTGCAATACTTAACTGAGATGCTTCACAAGGGCCTGTCTTTTTCCTCCATCAAAATTCATGCCTCAGCCATTTTAGCTCATTATAACACAGAACCTCCCATCTTCTCTTATCCACTGCTCAAGCAGTTCCTCAGAGTGGCAAAAAATTTGAGATCACCCAGAAGAGCTCCAACCCCAGCTTGGGACCTTACTTTTGTTTTGGAGAAACTCACTCTACCGCCTTTCGAGCCAGCTGCTACTGCAGACTAAAATTTCTTTCTTGGAAAACAGCTTTCCTTTTAGCAATCACTTCAGCAAGAAAGGTATCTGAATTACAGGCTCTTATGGCAGTGGAGCCTTTCATGCGGACAGGGTGTCCCTCAGAACCAGTCCATCCTTCATGCTCAAGGTGGTATCCAGTGTGGCTCTTAATCAGTCCATTCATTTGCCAACCTTCTTTTTCAGTACACAGAACAAAGGGGAATGGATACTGCATTCCTTAGATGTGCACAGGCAACATAGATTCTACTTGGACAGGAGTAAACCTCAAAGGAAATCTGAACAACTGCTGGTGGCATTTGCTGCAGGGGCAGAGGGGAAGGGTATTTCAAAGCAAACCATTTCTAAATGGATAGGCCATTGCATTCATTTCTGCTATAAGCACCATGGAAAACCTATCCCACAGGGGATCAGACCTCACTCCACCAAGGCTGCATCTACCTCTACAGCCTTTCTCAGAGGAGTCCCTACCAGATACAACCTAGAAGCTGCTACCTGGAGTTCTGTACATACTTTCACCAAGCATTATAATTTGCCAATTTTCTCTAAATCCAGAGCTGGCTTTGCCACTGCAGTCTTGCAGGGCCTTATAGCTGGTCCTAATGCTATCTAAATTCCTCCTCCCAACCATAGCTTTGGGAATCTACCCAAATGTAATGACTGCAACAGTGAAACACGAAGAACTTAGTACAGTTGTGTACACTTACCATAAATGTAGATGTTCGAGTGTATTCACTGTTGCAGTCCTAGTTACCCTCCCTCCAGCCTCCTAACTTCTTTTGGCTATACCTCTACTTTCCTTTACTATGCTTAAAAGCTTTGTGGTGTATTTGCTTTTTTGTTGGAGGTATATCATTGTATTTTTATATTTAATTGCTCCCAATTAGGGGGGCACCTGACATCTGGGGCAAGAAAAAACTGATGTAATGGCATCGGCTACATGTTTTATACCCCTGACGACCTGACGTCATGGAAGAAGGGACAGCAACCGACACAGGACCCAAGACTTAGCTAATCAGGCCGACTGAGGGCTACCTGCAAGCAGATAACCCAAATGTAATGACTGCAACAGTGAATACACTGGAATCTACATTTATGGTAAGTGTACACAACAGTACTTTCCTTCTTGAGACCTCAGATTTGTTTTAGAAGCCCTAGCAGAGCCTCCCAGTATCCTTTACACAACTGAAATTTCTTTCCTGAAAGACTTTTATTTGTGGCACTTCACCAAAAAGAATTTCTGAATTACAGTGCTTTACTTAATCTTTCATAAGAACAGAGTTTTCACTACTCGCAAATCCATCCTTTATTCCAAAAGTTGCTTCTGATGCAAATTTGAACCAGTCAATACATTTACCTGTCTTTTTCCCCCAAATCATTCCAATAAAGGAAGATGTGTTCTCCGCACACTAATAATTTTGGCAGTTTCCCTGACCCATTGAATTTTGCTTTAAATTTATTCATGTTTCTTTGTTAAAATAATGAAAATTATGGGTCTATATTATAAACCCGAAAGCCGAATTAAGCAAATACAAATTCATTGACACATAAAGGTCGATGTACGAAATGAGCGATCGTAAATGTCGAAAGGGAGAACGCTGAACGTATTTCCTCAGCCAGCAGGGTGATCGTGGGGATGAGGAAATAAATCCTTTTCTCCACTGTAGTGCAGTCTTGGAGTTGGTATATTTAATTAGGGGTGTGTGGGAGGGTGCAGGGGGGCTTGCTTCCCTGCAAAAACGTTTGGAAAAGTATTTTGGTTTAGGTTTTTTGAGTTGGGTTTACCTTACCTGTATGGCGCTATTGCTTCCGGTATCACCTTCAGTGTTCTCCCTTTCGGCATTTACATTGTTCACTCATTTCACACATCGACCTTTATGTGTCGATGAATTCATATTCACTTCATTTGGCTTTCGGGTTTATAATATAGACCTGAAAATTACTATATAGAAGTTTGGCAGAAATTTATATTTTGGTGCTGAATAACTTTTGCAAGTTACCATTTTGTTTTAGGCATTCACATTTTGTGGTTAAAGTAGCACATATTACTGTGTAGGACGTCTATTTGCTAGTTTACAAACACACTGTAAAAGAAGATGTCCTTCTATTCTCATGTTGCAGTATTCTTACTGTGGGATCCTCCACCACAGGTGACCCAAACATTGGCTCCTATGCAGAAGCTCAAGCCTGGTTGCTGCTAGTCCGTGGGACATCACACTCAAGGCCATAAACCAGGGGCCTTAAATGTGACGTCAGCACACACAGACCTCAGAACTTTTCTGCTGCAGTCAAAAGTCAGATCAATCGCTTTGCTCCTCTTCTTCAAGACATCTAAAGTTAAGTACCCCGTTGGGGAAATCTTATTGTCCTTGCTTGAGGTTAGGTTGTTGCCTGTTTCCTTAGCCGATGACCACTAGGAAAGGGAAATGTAGATGTGGACATCAAATTCCACACAAAGACTCCCATGAATTTGCTTGTTCTGTTTAGGCCAGGAACATGATCATACCTCCTGTACCATCTGTCAGTTGTTTGTTCCCAAAACTGTCCGAAACCATCTGGCTGCCCTCAATTTATACCTTGAGAACCAGGGGATAAAGAAGCTAGCCTTACGAATGGATCCGGAGTCAGCTGCCCAGGCAGAACTCCCAAAAAAGAAGGCCAAAGTTTCTAGGCCTATCACTTCTGCCCCTCCATCGTCAGATGCCCCGCCAACCTCCGATATAGGGGTTGAGGGACGTCCACTAGAACTGGGACATTCAGCAACTTCCCTTGAGGAAACCTCATCCAAAGTACAAGTAGGCACATCCACAGAGGTTATTCCAGTGTTGGCTATTGCCGAAATCGAGGGGGACCCAGGCTCCACCGAACGACCATCCTCGATCCAGGATTCTGAATTCTCATCCATATTCCAGATCCCTGAAACTAGGCCCTCAGCTTCTACCAAAACAACTCCTTTAAAAAAGAAACAAAAGACTAAGCATTTGTCTGCGCCTCCTGAGGAGCAACCAGAGTGGCAATCCTTTTCACATTCCTTGCTGTAGGCCTTCATGGCCATTAGGCCTTCAGCTTCCACAGCACCAACATTGCCTATATTAAGCCCCAGGCTTGCCTCAGCTACCTCTATCCCTCTTACCCTCTCCCAGGAAGGAGACTCCACCTCCTTCTCCTCAGATGAGTCAGTTACTTACTCATCTCAAGTAGCTTCTCCCTTGGACTACTACTCCCTAGATGAGGATTCCATTGAGGGAGACTCCCCCCTGAGGACATTACATACAGAGAAACTATTACAGAAATGAGGGAGTATTTTAAATGGGATACAGCCCAGATGACTGAAATTCAAAAAAGGTATTTTGAGCTGCTCCAGGTTTACTCACCCTCCCCATCAGCCATTCCACCAGTGATTCCAGCATACCTAGATGGATTTGCATCAGTCTTAAAGAATTCTGATTGTCAACCTTCTACTCCCAAGAGACCTGACCATTTCTATAAGGTCCCTGACAAGCACAAATTTCTTGTAAAGCCCCCTTTGGCAGACCCTGCTGTGGTAGCAGTAGCCCCTGACAAGCAGTCAAGATGCATTCCTTCCTCATCACTCTTGCCTTCAGACAAGGATAGCAAAGTAATGGACAGGCTGGGAAAGAAGATATGTACCTCTTCCAACATAGCATTTAGGGCTATTAATTACCAGACCCATATGGTGAAATATGCCCTAGATTTGGTATCACAGGCTTCATCCCTACTGTCCTCGTTACCTGACTCCCCAAACAAGACACGAAAAGCATCTGAGCTGTCCCTGGCAACTCATGTAGCCAGACACTGTATGAAATGCAGTTATGATGCAGCTTGCCTCTGCTAGATCTGTAGCATCTGCTTCTGTTTTATGCAGATATTCATGGCTTAGGCTCCAGCCCCTGCCTGAAGACTTTAAAACAAAAATGTTGGATGCACCCCTGGGTAATAAACTCGTGTTTGGTCAACAGTCTGCAGACCTGTTTAAAAGCCTACAGGAGAAGAGTAAAGAACTCCAAAAACCTAAAAAAAACGTACTGGTCTCCCCAGTACCAAAATTTTACAGGAATTATCCTGCAAAGACCTCCTTTGTCAGGAGAGCCCCTGCTCCAGCCACCCCTTCATCCTCCAGACATAGAAAAGGAGCCAGGAAACAAACTTCCTGTAAGACAGCCACTTCTCAGCCCCCCAACAGGCAGCCCTTTCAGGACAGAAATAATAATGCGTGACTGCCTCAACCAACTTCCCCTCTCATCCCACCTCTCTCACTGTCTTCCCCTCTGAAAAGAAGTCACTTCAGACCACTGGGTCCTGGAAAGTGGAAAAAGGGTACTTCTTGTCTTGGCAGGAAAAACCCATTCCATTAGGCATCCTCTTTCCCCCCAGGAACCAACTGCATCTAATCCCTCACATTATCCAGGACCTTTTTGTTCAGGGAACCATAGAACCGGTTCCACCAGGCCAAGAAGGAAAAGGATTCTACTCCAGGTTATTCCTGGTACCAAAAAAGGATGGTCCTTGGAGGGCCATACTGGACTTATCCTTCCTAATCATTTTCTGAAGGTCCCTTACTTCAGAATGCTATCCCTTCAAAACCTGCTTCCACTGTTGCCACCCAAAGCTTTCATGGCCACTTTGGACTTGAAGGAGGCTTATCTCCACATCCTCATACACCCAAACCGCAGGAAGTACTTACTCTTTGCTGGACCCTGTTCGCCCTTTCAATTTACTGCCTTGGCCTTTGGTTTATCCACTGCACCATGAGTCTTTACAAAGTACCTAGCCACAGCCACAGCCTACTGTAGGACTAAGGGCATTCAAATCTACCCCTACCTAGACTACATCCTCATCCTTGCAGAGAGAGAGAATACACACTCCAAAACCATTTGTCATTCTCCATGTCTCTGCTTCAGAGGTTAGGATTCACACTCAACCTCGCAAAATCATCACTCTCCCCAGCACAGGACAAAACCTTCCTGGGTTGCAGGATAAGGACAGACCCGATGAAGGCCTTTCTCCCTCAGAACAAGATAGCTTTCCTGGTCTACCACGTCCAGGACCTCCTCCTAATCAACCGTCTGTCAGCAAGGCTATTCATGCACCTCCTAGGACTAATGCCAGCCACCATTCCCATGCTGCCACTAGCCAGGCTACACATGAGGAAGTTACAGTGGTACCTGAGGAATGTGTGGTCTCAACACAGCCACCCACTGGACTTTCAGATATCCTTTCTTCCATGCCTAAGGACAGAACTGAAGTGGTGGATTCAGCAGGTACAGCTAAACCCAGGCCTACCCCTGCAGCCCACCACACCAGCTCAACTAATGCACACAGATGCCTCAGATCTGGGCTGGGGAGCCATCACTCCAGAAAAAGCACATCAACATAAGGGAGATGACTGCAGTCCACCTGGCTCTGCAGGCCTTTCTCCCACTCATAAGACCGGGTGCCTTACAAATCTTCACAGACAATACCACTGTAATGTGGTACATGAACAAACGGGGGACCAGGCCTTTCCTGCTCTGCAGGCTAGGAACGCAAGCTTGGGAGTTAGCCTCTCGAAACAGCATTTCACTGCAGGCAGTCTACATCCCATCTCAGCACAACCATCAGACAGATGCTCTCAGCAGATCATTCTGTCACAAGTGGATGTTGCATAGAGATATATTCCTAGAAGTTGTCCACCAATGGGGCACTTCTCAAGTTTGATTTTATTTGCCTCCCCCCAGAACAGACAACTGAAAACTTTCTGTGCCAAGGATTCCTCTCCACTACTGTGGAGAGTGGATGGCGATACCATTTTATGGAAGGGACTGTTTCTGTATGCCTTCCCTCCCTTCCCTCTCATTCCGAAAGTCCTCCTAAAAATCAGGAGTGACATGCTAAAGAATCTTGCTGGTGACCCCCTATTGGCCAAGGCAGCATTGTTTCCCCCTACTTCAATCTCTTGTCAAGGGCAATCACCACAAGTTGCCTCACAAGGTGGATCTGCTCACACAGCAGAAAGGATCTCTCATTCACCCGCAACTGGAGATGCTTTGCTTAACCCTCTGGGTGGTAAACCTAATTCCCTTGAGGATGTGCTATCTATCCTGCAGGAGGCCAGGAAACTCAATACCAGGAGATCCTTCATTTCCAAATGGGAAAGGTTCTCCAAATGGTGTCTCCAAAGACATATGGACCCCTTTCAAATGGATGTTCCCCTAGTCTTAACTTGTGTGTGAGCTCATAAAAATCAGATCCGTCATACTCTTCAGTGAAGGTGCAGTTATCTGCTATCTCTGCCTGCTTACCTCTAGAACCCCCTCTTCTCTCCAGATTGGATGTTAAACTATTCCTAAAAGGGGTCCTGCACATTAGACCACCAAAGAAGCCTGTCCCACCACCGTGGGACCTAAACTATGTCCTAGGAAAACTTACACTTGACCCATTCGAGCCAGCCAGCTCTGCCTCCCTACAGATGCGCACATGGAAAACAGTCCTACTACTAGCCCTTGCCTCAGCCAGAAAGGTTTCAGAATTACAGGCCCCTATGTCATCTCCATCGTACACTGTCTTCCACAAGGACGGGGTAACCCTGTGCACCAACTCCTCTTTCATGCCCAGAGTGGTCAGTGAACTGTCACTAAGTCAGTCCATTCATTTATCCACCTTCTTTCCATCTCCGAGAAATGACAGTGAGAGAATACTACATTCCCTGGATGTCCACAGACAACTAAGGTTTTACTGGGATAAAACTAAGACCATCAGAAAGTCTAATCAGCACTTTGTGTCATTTCATCTCAGGGCCTTGTGCAAGACAGTATCCAAGCAAACTATCTCTTGTTGGATAAGGAAAACTGTCTGTTTTTGCTATTCCTGCCATGGGAAACTATTACCTCATGGGGTCAGGACACATTCTACAAGAGCTGTAGCTTCTTTTGGAGCCTTCCTCAAAGGCCTGGACACTACTTCATCCTTCAGGCAGCCACCTAGCCCTCTGTACATACCTTCACCAAACATTACAAACTGGATCTTATTTCCAGAGCCAGGGCAGAGTTTGCAAGGGTAATCCTGCAAGGATTCCTAGAATGTGCTTCATCTTCCTCCACCCTTCCTCCTTCTTAAGCTGTGGTACTCTCCCACAGTAAGAATACTGCAAGATGAGAATAGAAGGACATAGAATAGTTGTGTAAAGTCTTACCATAACCATAGATGTTCTTCTCCTCCATGTTGCAGTATTCCTTCCCTTCCACCTATCCCCCCTTATGACGTTCACCTGTCTATAGGGCATCATTGAAAACTACCCAGACTTGGGTCAGACTGGGCAATTAAGTACATTTCAACTTTGTAGAGGACATCATTGGCACTACCTAGACTGCTGTCCAACTGGGCAGTTAGTTCTGAGGTTTGTGGGTACAGACGTCAAATTTAAGGCCCCTGGTTTATGGCCATACGTGTGCCGTCCCACGCACTAGCAGCATCCAGACGTGAGCTTTTGCATAGGAGCTGAAGTTCAGGTCGCCTGAGGCGGAGGATCCCACAGTAAGAATACTGCAACATGGAAGAGAAGGACATCTATGGTTATGGTAAGATGTTACACAACTTTTCCTTACATATGCAGTTTGTGCTGAGTAGCATGACTTTCATTGCTTAACATGTTAATGTAAGTGACTGCAGTATACTTAATGAAAAATTGATTGTTAATTTGGGAGGAAGGATCTTGGGCTGCTAGGTACCTTTAGTTATCTATTGGTTATTGTTGGAAAGTGGAGTGCATCTGTTCTGTAGTCTGCCTCTCATTCTTTGTAGCTGTAGTCAGTTAAATATCATTATTACTAATTGGGGTAATGTTTATATAATGCAGGGTTAAGAGCAAGATTTCTTATAAGACAGTGCAATTTGTTCTCATAAAAGTACTGTTAAGTGTGTGTGTGTGTGTGTGTGTGTGTGTGTGTGTGTGTGTGTGTGTGTGTGTGTGTGTGTGTGTGTGTGTGTGTGTGTTTATATATACACACACACACACACATAGATATATATATATATATATATATGTATGTGTGTGTGTGTGTGTTTGTGTATACACATACATAAAAACATGTTTGTGAATGTCAGTGCACACAAACTGTCTTTCATACATGAAAGCAAGGGAACTCAGAAATGAAGATGAGATGCAAGAAGTAGAAGTGAGAGAAGGGTTGCAGGAAAATAATTCCCAGATGTTGCTTACAAAAAGCAGGCCTGTTAAAGTAATTTTATGGCAGTAACATTTGACATATCTGAATAATGCATTCTGTTTTCTCCTACAGCAATTTCTCGCGACACAACTTATCATGCAGACATCGGAATCGGGAATCAGCACCAAGAGCTTACGAGGACGGGACTCAACACGCAAACAGGATTCCTCAGAGAAGGTTCGGATGCAGCTCTAGGGCAACTCTCTGCTGATAGTCAAGGGACTTTAATCACTAGGCACAGACTTGTTACTGGTTCTCTGGCGCTCCCATACTCCCATGTTCGAAAGCTGCAGTATCCCTCTCTGGTGCCTTGGGTTGGGGGTATGGGGTGGAGGTCAGAGTTCAGACCAAAGACATTTTAAAGCAGTTGTGAAGTATGTTGCATCTCTTTCAGCTTTTTAAATAAATAATCCTGTGAAATGACAGGAAGGGTGTACATTTTTTGTACTTGGGGGATGAATGTATCCTCCTCTTTATTTCAGTAAGATTTACATAATCTGTAAATAAATATTGTTATAAAATATAAGTGTATGCTCGTAATCCTTTAATTTACCAGATGAGAGATAGTCTCATTAAAGCCAAAATAGAAAACGAGTAGAAAATACTCCTGGGAGTTTACTTTGCTGACATGATAGCCAAGGGCTGTTTTTGTTATTTATAATTTTATTCTGATCATCTGAGAGGCATGCTGCTTGCTTCCTGCTTATTCTAATGTATTGTCTTTCATGCTCAGTTTCAATTCTCTTTAAATGGGGGGTTAGCCTACATGCATTAGTAGCAAGATGGAGTTTCTTATTAAAAACAACAGGCTACCGTGTGAGCATAATGTGCATCTGTTTATGCTAGATCTTTCCTCCCTGGCCTGTATTCAGGCCTTGGAGTGTGCTCTCTTTTTCTTTCTCTCTCTCTCTCCCACTCCCTCTCTACAGAGGGATAATGCCTCAGTCAGTACATGTAGACTTTAGCTTTCTTTTCTTTTTCTGCCTGTACATGTTGTGAGCATCCTTGAAATCACTTGAAGGTATTGTACTGAATTTTGAAATCTCAGGGCTGATAAAAAGACAGCAGTTTTCTGCTATGCAGTACTACCTTTGTAGCAGACTGTTCTCTGAAGTAGATGTACCTGTCTGGTTCCTTTCCTTCCCTGCTTCTTTCTCGTGATGCTGTGTGCCTTTCCATGAATTTCTGAGCACTTCAGTCAAAATTTAGATGGACACTTGGAAGTGCCTTACCATTTTTTTGATGACAGGCCTTTTGTGAAGACATTATTAAGATTCTTATCCCTTAGTCAGGATCTCTCTGGGTGTGTTGGTGCTATAGTAGTTGAAGTGTACTTATTTGCTCTTAATTAGACTGTCCAATATGTATGTTTTTGTAGTATTCATATATGGCACAGTATTGAGTTTCAGACCAGAAGGTCTTTATTGTGCTGGAGTAGATCACATTCAGCATCCTGCTAGGGCTCACAGGCTTCCCCATACATTCTCACACGAGCACTGTCTTATATTTAGGGTGGATTTTCTCTTTTCTGGTGCTGGTATTTGTGGTGTTGGTATTTTCTTTAAAGTGGTGGTTCTCTGGACTCTGAGATAATTATACTTCATGATGCACATTGAGCACTGTGATTTGAGCATTTGAAATCTTGATGTCACTTTCTGGGCCTTTAGCCATGTTGGAGGGGTGAGCCCCTTGAATTGATGTTGTGCTACTTAACTGAGCCTTGCCTTATTCCTGTCATCATTAAAGATTCGGTAGCAGAAAGTTGGGTGGGGCCACCGCTGTAGACTGTTAATGAGCTAGATGAAAAGAGTTATTTTCCCACTTTAGTTTGGATTGTCCTTTCCCACCAGTTAGAATTCAAATGTTATAGTTACAGGAACTTTATAGGTAAGTACTAGGCTAGCTGCTGTAGCAGGCCATTTTAAGCTTAGCCAGTTTCCCTTCAAAGGCAAGAATCAAACCTTGTCCCTTCTGTATGAGAGGTAAACAACTTAATCCTTATGCCAACCCCAACTATTTTGGAAGTTTTCACAATCATGATTAGATCTGTGTCTGTCATGATGCACAGCATAATGTACTGTATCACCTGCATAGGTGCTCATGTAACACAATTTCCATTTTTTTCAGCTCTGCCAGTTCATTTCTTGTTCATTGTTATTTAAAAGTTCCTGAGTTTGCATGTCCTGTTGGTTTGGTAACTGAAAAAAGTGTTATTTTATTGCTGAGTATTTGGTCTTGGAATATCAGAAGGAGCTGTTTGTGATTGTTGTAAATTTCTTGCCCTTGATTGACAGGTGAGCCTGTGTTTTGATGACTTAGCGTTCACCTTAGGAGGATGAACCTTAGGGTATTTTCCTTCCAGTAGTTAGTCTGAGATGTCTTTGGCCTCCCCAGTTTCTCAGGAGCAGGGATTCATTCCTGTCATGGTTCCCTGCTTATGTTCACAGAGGACTTGAGGCTAAGGAGTGGAGCATCCCTGGTTCCCATGTAGGTAGGGCTCAGCCTGCCCCTGATTCCACCCAGACTGATCTTCAGGAGTGGATTCTCGAGTCCACCAGGTCATGAACTGATGACACTTAGGACCAAGGATTCGTCTTTTAGGGCCTTCCAGTCAGTCCATCTGGAGTGGGTGACCCTGGTAGTGGAGCTGTTGTAGGGTGAGCCTTCTTCAGGATCTGTGGCTCATCCACATGAATTGTGAGTGCTTTATCACCTTTTGGTAGATGCTGTAGTCATTGGTGTAGGAGCTCTATTGGATGTGTGTTTAAGAACTAGTGCACGACTCTTCAGTATTCCCAATGGAAGCAGCATCAAGGGGATGTTTCTGATCAAGTCTGAATTTCAGATCTTAAAAGAGAGGTAGAAATTATTAATTAAATTTTCCACTCCCTTTAAAAATGTGATTCCGTCCCCTGTAGTAAATGTGAAGTCCAATGGCAAGGTTTTCCTGGCTAGGGTTAGAGACTTTGCTTCAGGAATCAGACTGCAGAGATGTTAGGCTTGCAGCTTTGTAGAAACTTCGCTTCAGCTTTCTAGAGTTGGTACATGTGAGAAAAGTCCTGTAATTTTATTGGTCTTATCTGCATGGTATACTCCGTGCCAACAAAATGATGCTGTCGATCAGCAAATTGAAACTGCCCCAGTGATTACTTACATCAGCAAGCCAGGAAGGGGTTTATGGACATCTTGTTTCATTAGTGAAGGAAACTGTAACTGTTTGACATTGGCCATAAGACGATTGGCTGTTTCTTTGAGTCATTATGTTTCAAGAGGTATCTGCAAACCTGACTAACTGGATGCTGTGGTGTGGTGTGATGAGTATCAGTTTGAGTCACTGTGTAGTTCATGACTTGTTTTTTAACTGCAGTACTCCCTACTTATTTTCACATAAGTGGAAATAACTGCCAAGTTGCAACATGATAAAGATGGATCCTGTTGCTTTTTGGATGTGTGTTGTGCACAGGTTATGGAGCAAGAGGTTCATCTGTGCCTTTTCTTTTCCACTGCTTTAAAGTTTAATACGAGAGGTATTTTCTGATGATCCTCATTGTTCTGTTTTAGCCCTGCCTAATTTGATTTCACTTGCTTCAGGAGTTGTCCCATGTTTCTCCTCACTCACATTTCTAATGGCCCAGTAGTATTTGAACCTTGTGGATCCCAGAATCCTGATGTTTGAAGAATAATTCTTAATGAGTGAGACCCAGTGAGTTTCAACAACTTTTAAAATGCAAGTTCATAGGTTCATAGGTTCATAGGTTCATACTAGGCTATCTGGGAACTATACCCATTATTTTGCTGTGCCTCTGTTGAGCAGTGACACTGAGGTAATCCCTCCATCCATTGGTCAAGATTTCTCTTGAACAAGGCCAGCTTAAGTCTCCGCCCCTGTGGCTGCTCTAGCGGATCTATTTTTTTGAAGTATTCATCAAATCTGGGTTTGACATGGCCTTGTATGTTAGGCATAGGTCACCTCTGAGTTCTTTCAGTCGGGCAGCATAGGACAGATGTTTGAGACCCTTTATCCTTTTGGTGAGGAACTTTTGTGGCCTCTCAGCTGCTGCAAGTGTCGTCAGATACATTCGAATGAATGGGCATTGTACTCAATCATTGGTCTGATGAGTGATGAGTATAGGGAGACTATGACCTCCCTTGATCTAGATGAGAATCCCTTCATGATAAGGTGGGCAATGTAGAAGGTCTTCTAACTTACTTTAGCTACACATGGGTGTCGATGACAGACTACTATCAACCTGGGTCCCCAGGTCCCTGATAACTTCTTCTATGCTCAGTGGATTGCCACCTATTTGGTAGCTAGGGTAACCTTGTTTTTCCCAAGGGTATGACTATGCATTTTTGGCATTTAACTTTAGGCCATGGCTCTGGCACCAGTTATCCGTTTCTGTGAGACCCTTCTGAAGGATATCTGTGTCAGATGTGTTTTCCACTATGGCTCAGTTTGCAGTCATCTGCAAACTTTGTCAGCCATAACCCTCCTGTGTTTGCTTGTACTTGAAAAGTAGATGCCAAACAAAGGAGCCCAGGACTGAGCCCTGTGGTACACACCACTTGAGTTTGCAACCCATCTTGTGATGTATGGGTTAACATTTGGGTATTGTATCAAGGCTCCCGCAGAGTCGAGGTAGTATGGACTGCCTTTCCCTCATCAATGGCTTTGGTGACTGTTTGAAAAAGTCAACCAAGTTTAGAAGGCATGATCTGCCTTTGACAAAGCCAAACTGGGATGGATCCAAAGTCTGCAAATTCCTATGTCTTTATTTATGAGGTCCATTATGATCCTCTCCATGGCGTGAAGTGGGACCACAGTTGCAGTGCCCACTCCCTGGAGTGCGTCATCCCAGGTAAGACTATGATTAAACAGCTGTCCTAGCTGTGGGTTTAATTATCAGGTCCCATGGATGCTGTGTTTTTGCGAGATGTTTGGGGGCTGCAATCGCTTGATATAGATATCTCTCCTTTTGGGGGAGGGGAGTTTGCACTGAACCTGTCAGCCAGTATGTTGGCAATGTCTGTAGGATCAGTAATCTTCACATCATTTTGAACTAGTTCTGAGCATATCTGGGAGGTTCCTCCCAGGTTTCTAACATAGCTAAAGAAGGCCTTATGATTGTCTTTTGAGTCTTTTTTTCTCTCAAAATTTGCTTTGGATGATTTTATGAGAGCTCTTAGTTTTTTACTTATAGTGATCAAGGGTGTCTTTGTTGCTCTATCTTGTAGTAGCTTCCTCCTTTTGTTGTAGAGTTTGTTTATGGCTGGGGTCCACCAGACTGGGCGGCTTGCTTGGTACAAAGAGTCTTTGTTTTGCTTGGGATTGCCTTATCCATGCAGTCCTGCAGGTGCTGGTAGAAGGCATTTGTAAGGATTCAGCGGGCTGTAGTACTGTTTTCCCCGCCGCTCGGGGGCCTTAAGGAGACTGCACTAGTCTTTAGAAGTGTGATTTTATTTCAGGTGGGGTGGGATGAGGACCTCCAGCGAGATTAGTAGTTTGATCTGATCTCACCAGTGAACATTGTGCTCCCATGTTCGTGATGATGAGATCAAGTATGTTTTCTCCTCTTGTGGGGATGGTGACTAGTTGTTCCATGGCATTTGAGTTTATGAATTCCAGGAACTTTTGGGCTAGTCACCTAGTATGATGGTGTTTGGTGATACATTTATAGTGCAATTCTTCTACTTGAATGTGAGTTTCCAAACTGGCTGTTACACGTTTTAAGCATTTTTTTGCAAGAGGGTCTTTTTTTTTTTTTCCACCCCCTACACACCACATGCCCTTTTCTCTTACACAGATAACCCTGAGATTAATATACCTCACAGTTGGTGGAACAATCTGAGATACCACAGACTTGCAATGGATATATATTCCTTGATGTTTCTCTCAGGAGTTCACTGATGTTCTTCATGTTTCACTGTTGCAACACACTTGGGTTATCTGCCAGCAGGTAGCTCTCAGTCGGCCCGAATACCAGAGACTTAGTATTTCTGTGTCGGTTGCTGTCACTTCAGGACTGACGTCAGGTCATCAGGGGTATAAAAACAAGCAGCCGATGCCATTACGTCAGTCTTTCTTGCCGAGAAGCCCGAAGCAGTTCGCATGAGTTCCGGCTGGCCACTACCTGAGTTTTCGTTTCCGAAATTGAATCATCCTGAAGTCTTCTAAAGCTAAGTACCCCATTGGGGATCCTTTTTTCTTGCTCTAACCAATGTCAGAAAAAGATAACAATTGTCTCGCCTGTGGAAAGCAAATACCACATTGAGATTTCCGTTCTTACTGCGTCACCTGTTTAGGCCCAGACCACGATGTACCTCGCTGTTGGCATTGTGCTTTGTTCAATGCCCAAACTATTCATCGTTGGGCCGTTATTGTAGCTAAATACTTTTGTTCTCGATCTCTGTATTCCGAGATGGCTTTGGTAAGCCATCCGACTACCGATCTTCTGAAAAAACATAAGGATAAAGACCGAGACAGACCGCACAGGTCCAAAACTGCCAATGACGCTTCCGTTAAGCTAGTCACCAGTTCGCCGGTACTCAGTGAGGCGCTTTCGCAGCCACTGATGCCTGTTTTGATGGATTTCCCCAGCCACTACCGAGACCCGTTTGGAGTCCGGTATGCCGCGAGACTCTTCTTTGACTACGGAACCTCCGGATGTCTCTACCTTGGATGGGTCCGGAGCTGCGGCTTCTGAGGAAGTTCTTTGCATTGCCGATATTCGACACAAACCGACGACTTCTTTCGCTTCTTCAGTTCTTTCTAAAACTACCGAGTTTCTAAGGCCAAGAGTACGAGCTAAGTCTAAAAAAACCGACGACCCAAACTCAAGCTCCTGCTTCCTTGCCACAATCTCAAATGCTTAAAATGGCAGAAGGCTTGATCATGCTGATTAGGGGAAGCCAACCTTCCCCTGCCAAAAGAAAAAGAGACCTGTCTCCAGCAGCTTTAACTGACCAAGAGTCCGACGACTGTGAGGTTTCTGAATATGAAGACATACCTTTATCTGCCTATGAGGATTCAGATGCAGAGGAATCCATTCCTTTTGCTTCCCCTCCAGAGAATTTTTCTTTTGGTGAAACCCTACGTACTTTGAGAGAGCATTTCAACTGGGAATACCAGGATTATCCTCAGTCTAAAAAGAGACTCAGGAAATTTTTAGATTTACCACAGCACAGAGCCTTAGCTATCCGTCCTGTTCTGGATGTTGTGGGTGATGTCTTCATGGAATCCTGTCCAACTCCTGATACTTTACCCCCTGCTCCAAGAAAACTAGACAGGTACTACAGAGTCCCTGACTCTCACAAATTTCTGTTCTAAAATCCTACTGCTGAATCGGAGGTCATCTCCCAAGGACCTAAAGGATAAAAGCAACTACAGTTAAGAATCCACCCCTTCGGATAGGGATTCCTGAGCTTTAGACAGATGGGGTAAAAATGTATACACCTCTGCAACTCTCGTCATTAGAGCATTGAATTGTCAGTTCCACATGCTGAAATACCAGCAACATACTATGGAACGTATTAAGCAAAAATTATCTACCTTTTCTGACTATGCAGAAAATAAAGAATTACAGGAGCTTATGCATTCTGCAAGCCAAGTCAGCAAGCATAACCTGCAATGTGGGTTTGATGCCCTAGAAGCATCTTGCAGGGCAGCAGTCACAGGTTCTCTGCTTAGAAGGCATGCTTGGCTTAAGGAACAGACCTTGCCAGACCATGTCAAATCAAAATTACTGGACGCTCCTTTGAACAAGGACAATCTGTTTGGCACCAAAGCAGAAGAGGTTTTAAAAAATATGGAAGAAAAGGCTAAGTCTATGCAGACAGTCAAAGATTTTTTGCAAGTACAGCCTCCAAGATTCAGTAGGCATTGCCCCTCGAAAAATTGGTCCTTTCCAGCCCCTTCAAGCCCATCTCAAACTAGACCCAGGGGAAACAGGGCCCCCCCCCAGATTACAGTCTCAGGATTTGCAGAGATCTAAGCGATGGAGTACCTCCACCTCTAAAACAGGGAGTGCTAAGCCACCCCCTTATGGAAAGAATTCACAATGACTTCTCATTTCCTCTCCTCACCTCTGCCAATTGCTCATGCCACTAGGAGAAAAACTTGCCCCCCATGCAAAAAACTGGACCTCCATCAGCAACGATCGATGGTTCCTCAACATAGTATCCCGCTAATACAAATTTTATTTCCACACGCTGCCAACCCCAAAAGGGTTCCCAGACCTTCCTCCAAACCAGTGGGGAGAGGCACACAACCAAGTTCAATCCCTGCTCTCCATAAGGGCAATTCAGCCTGTTCCTGAAGAACAGCTAGGCCAAGGTTTTTATTCCAGACTTTTCTAGGTACCGAGAAGAGAGGGCACCTGGTGCCCAGTCTTAGATCTATCTAGTCTAACCACCTTCCTGGTGGTACCAAAATTCAAAATGCTCACCCTACAGCAGCTTCTCCCTATGCTGTCCAAAGATGCCTGGTTAGCCACCCTAGACCTAAAGGATACCTATCTGCACATCCCTGTTACGGACTCATGCAGGAAATATCTATGTTTCAGGGCAGGATCTATGCATTATCAGTTCTCTACACTTCCCTTTGGCTTATCCACTGCTCCCAGAGTCTTCACAAAATGCCTGGCTCCAGCCATTGCTTATTGCAGACAGAGAAAGATTCAACTTTACCCTTACCTGGACAATTGCCTGATTCAGGCAGACAGTCAGGAAAAGCTGTTGCAGCACCTGACATGTGTAAAGGACCTTCTAACCTCCCTGGGATACACGATCAATGAAAAGAAATCAAAACTAGTCCCCAGTCAAAAAATTGTATTCCTGGGAACAAGCTTGCACACAGCTTCCCAGATAGCATTCCTTGCTCCAGGAAAATAAGCCTGTTTGACAGGCTACTTCACTAAAATGGCCACCAGAACCCAGCTATCTGCAAGGAAAACTGTGCAGGCTCTAGGGTTCATGGCCTCCTGCATTCTTCTACATCCATATGCCAGACTACATATGAAGAAACTTCAGTGGTACTTAAAAAGTCTTTGGTGCCAACATTCTCAGGACCTGGAAACTATCATACCTTGCCTCAGGACAGAGTTCCATTGGTGGGCAGCAGCATGCAACTACAACAAGGGACTTCCCTTTACACAACCCCATGCCACCCAAATCCTAACCACAGATGCATCAGACTATGTCTGGGGTGCACATCTGGACGGCAGGTGCATTCAGGGCCACTGGAGCCCAAACCAAATTCATCTGCACATCAACCAAAAAGAGATGCTAGCTGTTCAGCACACTCTGACAGCTTTCAGATCCCTACTCTCATCAGGGCCGCTTCTGATAAAAACTGACAACACCACAGTGATTTGGTACATCAACAAGCAGGGGGAACCCACTCTGCAGGCTAGCCATGACCCTGTGGAACACGGCCTTGGCTATGCATATTCATCTGCAAGCTCAATTCCTGCCAGGAAAAACAAAACTCTCTGGCAGACGACTTAAGCAGAAATCTCCTAGACCCACATGAGTGGTAATTAGACCTCAACACCTTCAGCTTTGTGACCCAGAAATGGGGTACCCCGAAGGTGGACCTATTTGTCTCCCCCTACAATCACCAGCTCAGCAAATTCTGTACCAGGGTACCTCACAGCAAGGCCTGGAAAGTGGATGCCCTATCCTTCCAGTGGGTAAACCTCTCAATCTGTGCATTTCCCCCTCTGCCTCTTCTTACAAGAGTACTACTCAAGATAAGGCAGGAAAGACCAAGGGTAATCCTGAGTGCCCCAGACTAGCCATGTCAACACTGGTACCCACTACTGCGCAGTCTGTTACTGGTGCCACTGTGGCACCTACCCCAGATCCCAACCCTCCTCACTCAGCAGGAGGGACAGATCTTGCATCCGCAACTGCAAACCCTGAACCTGGCTTATTCCTTGAATTCTCCTCCAGTGGCCAGCCTAAGCAAGCAGGTGCTGGACGTCATTCGTGAAGCCAGAAGACCCAGTACAAGGAAGTCCTATGCTGATAAGTGGAAAAGGTATTGTTCCTGGATTCACTCTAAAGGAGCTGATACAGCACAGCCCTCCTTACCTCTCATCCTGGACTACCTAGCAGACCTACTCCACAGAGGCCTATCCTTCTCTTCCATTAAGATTCATGCCTCTGCCATCTCTGCTCATTACAGCACTGAGCCACCTCTCTTCTCTCACCCTCTCATCAAACAGTTCCTGAGAGAGGCTAACAACTTAAGGCCACCAAGAAGAGCCCCCACCCCTACTTGGGACCTTAACTTTGTGCTGGAAAAGCTCACGCTTACCCCCCTTTGAGCCTGCAGCGTCAGCAGAGTTAAAATTCCTCTCTTGGAAAACAGCATTGCTTCTGACCATCACTTCAGCTAGAAGAGTGTCTGAGCTACAAGCACTTATGGCTGTGGAACCCTTCATTATTTTTCATGCTGACAGGGTCTCCCTCAGGACTAAGCCTACCTTTATGCCTAAAGTGGTGTCTAGTGTGGCTCCCAAACAATCTATCCATTTACCCACCTTTTTCCCTAACCCTCAAAATAAGGGGAAAGGATCCTGCTTTCTTTAGACATGCACAGACAGCTCAGGTTCTCCCTTGATAAGACTAAGCCCTTCAGGAAATCTGACCAGTTAATAGTCAGCTTTGCACCAGGGGCAGAGTGCAAGACTATATCCAAACAAACCATCTCCAAATGGATAACACACTGTATCCATTTCTGTTACAAACACCATGGGAAACCACCCCCTCAGTGGGTCAGAACACATTCCACTAGGGCAACTTCAACCTCTGTAGCCTTTCTCAGAGGAGTACCTACCAGGGACATTCTGGAAGCTGCTACTTGGAGTTCTGTTCACACCTTCACCAAGCATTACCACCTGCCTATCTTTTCCAAATCCAGGGCAGGTTTTGCAACAGCAGTCCTGCAGGGCATACTAGCCAGCCCCAACTCTTCTTGACTGCCTCCACCCATTCTTCAGCTTTGGGAATCAACCCAAGTGTGATGACTGCAACATTAAAACACGAAGAACATAGTACAGTTGTGTAACCGTAAATGTAGATGTTCGAGTGCATTCACTGTTGCAGTCCTGGTTTCCCACACTCCAGCCCCCTTGTCTCTCTCTCTCTCTCTCTCTCCTTCTGTATCTCTCTTACTCACCACTTACTGAGCTATTGGTATTTACTTTTTACTGGTGGTGTTTTTTTTCCACCATAACTTAGCTCCCTATTTGGGGGCTCCTGACATTTGGGGCAAGAAAAACTGATGTAATGACATCGGCTGCCTGTTTTTATACCCCTGTCGACCTGACGTCAGTCCTGAAGCGACAGCAACTGACGCAGAAATAGTCTCTGGTATTCGGGCCGACTGAGGGCAACCTGCTGGCAGATAACCCAAGTGTGATGACTGCAACAGTGAATACATTTGAACATCTACATTTATGGTAAGTGTACACAGCTGTACTTTCTGAGAATCACATTTATGATCCTTGAACTTTCATGGAGAAGCTACTATTAGGGAGAATGTTTTGTTAACACCTGGGACCTTGGAGGGGGTACCAGAACCACCAAAAGCAAGGAAACAAAATGCTCAAAACAGACTTCTCAACCAAAGAAAGAGAGCACTTGGGAAGCACACCCAACTGTAAAATATCTTTAATAATTCACCATAGACTTCATTAGATGAATGCATACCTTTAAATTAGTTCTATTTATACCAGAAACAATCTAACTCAACCAGTCAGGTTTAGAAAAATACATCAGTGTACTTTTAAAAGGCTAAGCAGCCGTTATAAAAAATAATTCATTATACAATTCACTTAAACCATCAGTTAAAAAATATATGTAAACTTATCCTATATGTAAATAGGTTCCTAGGTAGGTACTAGGCTATCTGCCCGAGGGCATTTTTAAGCCTAGCCAGAGTGTGTCGGCTTTCGCCACCCCATTGATTAATTAACTGAGCCTCTGTCAAGCAGAGCCAATGAAGTAATCCCAGGGGTGTATTTTCTGTTACCCATCCACTCATCAAGGCTTCTCTTGAAGAGTGTTAGTGAGGGGCTCTGCCTAATGTAGTTAGGAATTTTGTTCCAAAGCATGAGGAGTCTCTGTGACAGGAATCTATCCCTCCAGCATGTTCTATTTATTGTTGTGGTGAGGTTTAGCTCACTAGAGCGCGTGGCTCGCAGTGACTTGGATTTCTTTAGGTTGAGCATGTCCATCAATTCTGAGTTGGACATGGCTTTGTAAGTCAGGCAGAGATCACCTCTGAGTAAGCGATATGCCACTGAGTACAGCTGGAGTTTTTTCAGTCGGGCTGCATTGGACATATGTTTGATGCCAGTAATCCTCTTGGTGAGGTGCTTTTGTGGTCTTTCCAGCTGTTGGAAGTGTCTTGTGAGGTGCATCCCAAATGGGGCATTGTACTCTATGATGGGTCTTATGAGTGATGAGTAGAGGGGCACTATAACCTCTTTATTTCTAGATGCGAACCCCTTAGTAATTAGATGGGCCACATAGAAGGATTTCCTGACTACTTTGGCAATATGATTGTCAAAGGAGAGATTACTGTCTACCTGGGTCCCCAGATCTCTTACTACCTCTTCTGTATTAAGGGGGCTGCCTCCTATGTGGTAATTCATGGGTGTTTTGTTTTTCCCAGACGGGATGACTATCCATTTTTTGGCATTTAGCTTGAGTCCATGACTTTGACACCAGGTGTCTGTCTCAGTAAGACCTTTTTGAAGGATGTTCGTGTCAGCCAGAGAGTCAATTATGGCTCCCAGTTTGCAGTCATTGGCGAACTTGGTTAGCCATAGTCCTCCTGTGTTTGCCTGTACTTCTGAGAAATATATGCCGAACAGTAGGGGTCCCAGAACCGAGCCTTGCAGGACACCACTTGTGACTGGTTTAGAGTCAGACCTGGAGCCCGCTATTCTTACCGTGTGAGTTCTGTCTGTAAGCCAGCTGGCAACCCATCTTGTGACGTAGGGGTTTATGTATAGGCTGGTGAGTTTTTCTATAGTACCCGAGTGAGGAATGGTATCGAACGCCTTGGCGAGATCAAGGTAGGCTATGTGAACCACCTTTCCCTCGTCTATGGCCTTGGTGACTGTCTCGAAGAAGTCAACCAGGTTTAGTAGGCATGATCTGCCCTTAACAAAGCTGAACTGGGTTGGGTCAAGTGTTTGGAGGTTCCCAATGTCTTTGCTAATGAGTTCCATGATGATGCGCTCCATAGCCTTGCAGACCAGGCTAGTCAGGCTTATGGGGCGATAGTTACCAGGGTCAGTTGTGGCCCCTCCTTTCTGGAGTGGAATAACCATTGCTGTGCACCATTCTATGGGCACGTAGCCTGTGGAGAGGCTGAGGTTGAACAGCGTGTTTAGGTGGGGGGTTAGTTCATTCTGTAGTTCATGCAAGATGCAGCCTGGGACACCATCTGGCCCCATTGATGCTGTGTTTTTGGCTTTTGAAAGGGCTGTTTTCACCTGTGCTTCTGTGATTTCTGGGATACTACACTTTTCCACTATTGTTGTGGGCCCTTTTGAACGTGAGAGGGAGGTGACGTTTGCACTGAATCTATCTGCCAGCATGTTGGCAATATCAGTAAGTTCAATATATTTTGTGCTATTTTGCACTAGCTCAGAGCATATCTGTGAGTTGCCATTTAGATTCTTGACATAGCTAAAGAAGGCTTTGTGGTTATCTTTTGAATCCTTGGCTATTTTTCTTTCAAAGTTAGCCTTGGTTGATTTTATGAGGGACCTTAGTTTCTTACTGATACTGATCAGTGATGTCTTTCCTTCTTGGGATTTGCTTTTTTTCTGAACTAGTTTCCTCCTTCTGTTGTATAACCTGTTTATGGCAGGGGTCCACCAGACTGGTTTCCTTCTCTTAGGGGAGTGAGTTATAACACATAAAAAGTATATACATTTCCACTATAAATATAAATATATATACATATTATTATATAAATGAGATTGATGTGTTTTTCTAAACCTGATTGGTTGAGTTAGATTGTTTCTGGTATAAATAGAACTAATTTAAAGGTATACATTCATCTGATGAAGTCTCTATGTGGACGAAAACGTATTCTTACTAGTGAGCATTAATGTATGTTCGTTGGCCAGTTTTCTGTGTATTAAGTGGATTATTAAAGATTTTTTACAGTTGGGTGTGCTTCCCAAGTGCTCTCTTACCTTGCAGGGGGCATCTTAAGTCCTACTGCTAGGGTTAGTTAAAAATGCAAAGCAGGCCAGAATCACTATCTAGGCAGGATCATTAGGAATATATCCTCTTTGTGAACCTAATTTGGCTTTGGAAAGTTTGTAGTACCCATTTATTTTAGGACTACAATATTCTTTTAGGGGTTCATTTCTCATCTGTTTTTGTTCTGTGCAATATTTAGTAGGGAAAAATGGTTGTACACTTTTACAGTTTGAAATTTAAAGATTTTGTTTAGTTTCAGGCCCAAAAGAGTCCCCATTTTGATATTCTTAAAAGGCTGACATTTAATTTCATCTTCAGTTTTAAGTATTTACTATCTAAGCTCTAATGCAAAGAGCCTGAGAATATCAGTAGCACAGGTAAATAGAATGATCACAAATAATGTAACATCAGGGCAAATGACACTAAGTGCAACATCGAAAGAATACATAAAACAGCACATGCAGTGCATTAGTATACTACAGAAGAATAGATTTAACAGTAAAATAAAGTGTGTGTGTGTAGTGATCTACATGCAGAATAAAATTAAACTGACACCATTGCAAAGCCATACTTTTCCTCCTGTTTCCAAACAGTCCAACATTTTTTCTTGACTTTCAATAGCAGAATGCAAAGCAGTAAAACAGTATAATAAGCAAGCTTTGTCCTCCTAACGTTATAAATTACTAGTAGTCAATAGAGAGTAATAGCTATTTTTAAGTCCAGCATATCAAATCATCTGGAAATCCAGAATGTTCTGCCTCACCAAATGTTAACCAGTACTCTAGCAAGGCATTAACACTCTCAGTTCAGTTCCACTTCGAGATAATAAGGTGGAGATGGTAAAACTGCCAAAAATTAGTGTACTGGAACTGTAAGCTAAAGAACCACAGATTTCAAAATGTGGACTAGAAAACCAGATGAAGAGCTGAAGTTAGATGTGTTGAAGAAGTAATAAAAGCTGACAGCCGGAGATTGTAACACCTTTAGCCAGCAGAAACCTGCATTAGAAGGCTAAAAATAGACCAGCATCTCCAGAGACAATGATGTAGGAGAAGTCAGTGACAAAACCCCAAAAACTGTTACACTTATGTGTGGTAAGCTGGTATAGGCAAGAAGTACCCCAAATAAAACCACCAGTACATAAACTGGGAGAGATTGGATAATGTAGAAGCCAAAACCAGTAGAGACATGCCAAAAGCTTTAAAAGTGTGGTACATTTTAGCCACATTCATGAATTCCTGGAGTAGATAGATCAGCAGTGGTGCAGGGCTCAGTCATTAGGCCTTTAGCTGCAGAAATGGAGAGTTTCAAACAGAATTTGTAGTGTACAATGAATCAAGTTTGCTCTGTACAGTCACTTGTTGCCATCTTGGATTTGCATATGGCACCCTTGCTGGTTTGATTTAACTTGCATTTTTTGCCAGACCATTTTTCATCTGTTACTTCAACCAAAATTATTTATGACCTTATACCATGAAGAACCTTTCTCTGTTATTTACAAAAGCAGGATTTCTTTGAAAACTGACGCCAGATTTCTGTTAAACTTGGTGTTTGAATTCACTATGACTCAGGCCATCCATTCATCTCTGTTTCCATTCAAGTCAAGTCTGAGGAAGGCTTCATTTAACAGATGTGCTGTGCTGTCCTCAGAACTTACTTTGGATGCAGATTATAAAAACATTTATTTTCTTAAAAGTATGCAGGGTAACCATGTCACTAAGCAGTATCTTTATGACTAAGTACTAGCATCTCACTGTGTTGTTCTTTAATTAGTAAACTGTTACCAGGGTCCTGTTTGAAGGACCATTATAGACAAAAAATGGAGAAAACATACAGTTTTTGTTGTGCTTTATTTAAAATAGGCCACTTATGCAGCACTGTTACTGTTTGTTCCTAATGCTTATTTTTCTCTATCCCAAAATGACCTAATGGAGCAAGCTTAGCGAAACGATTTTGCTTTTTCATCTAAGCCTGTGTTTCCTACAGTGTATAACATCCTTAAAATACTAGTTTTTTTTGTCCTGTATCCATTCATGTAAGTTTTTTAGTTTACTTAGAATAGCACTACCCAGAGTAACTTCATAATTTGAGATTTGGTGGATAAGGCATCTGAAACTTACTTCCAGTGACACACTCTAGTTTGTATTCCTTACAATGTTTTCTTAGGTTTGTAGTTAGTACTAGGCTATTTGCCCTTTTGGGCCATTTTAACCCTAACCAATTTCCCAACATGTATGTTTCTTTAAAATCTGTGATTACCCTCACCCCGTTCATGGACGAGATTCATATTTCACACTGTGATAATAACTGGAATGATGCTATATATATATTTGTAAGGCCTTAAGTGTGATGTATATCATGCAGTAGCTGTCCCTTTACATTAGTAGAGTAGGGAACAGCCCTGGGGAAAATGTCATGTTTCCCATCCATACAGCCAAGTTATGCTTGGATGAGGGCAGGGATAAGCCTGTTTGTTTTACATGGTTGAGGAGTGTGCAGTATACCTCTCTCTCCACACCATTCTGTTTTTGTTGTAGAGGAAGTTTAGATCCCTGGACTGAATATGTATAGTGCTGTTTGATTTACTGATGTGCAGTTAGGTCCATTAGAGCTGGGTCAAAGGATGCAAAACTTTCAAAACTTGGGTCACTTCTCAGCAGTCTGTAAGGGAATGAGAAAAGATAGAGGGTTTTGAGGTGATCCATATATGGCAAATTGTTTTAGCCAAGTGTCCTTTTTGTAAGGTATCTCTGTGCGTGTTCCAGTTGTTGCATGTGTCTGGACAGATACTTGCGAAAGTGGGCATTATAGTGAATGATCGCCCTTATGAAGTCTGAATAGGGAGGGAATAGTGACATGCCTGGGCCTAGAAGCAATCCCTTTGTTAATAAAATATGCAGTATAGAAGGACTGCATCACCACAGTGGACATATGTTAGTTGAAAGTTTGGTTTCTGTCCATATAAGTTCCCAAATCCAGAACAACTGGGTGAACTCTTAGGGGTCTAGTCTCAGTATGGTAGTTCCCAGGGTAGCCAAGTTACCAAAGGATGCAGTAGTGCAGTTCTTGACATTTAATTTCAGTCAGTGATTCTGATGCCAGTTATTTGTTTGGAAAAATTCTTCCTGCAGAATGACTAAGTCTTTTGGAGATTTTATAACTGCACCCAACATACAGTCATCCACACACTTGGTCAGCCAAAGTCCTTTTCTATTGGCTTTAACTTCATAGAAGTAGATGTGAAGCAGAAATGGTCCCAGCACTGAGTCCTGGGGGACTTCACTGGGTACTGGACTTTTTGTGGAGTTGGCTTCCCCTATTTTGAGCTCTTGTGTTCAGTCTGTGAGCCAGCTGGCAGTCCAGCGGGTGACATAGGAGTTTATACCTAGTTTGCTTAACTTTACTGTTACTCAGTGGGGTATTGGGTCAAAAGCCTTGACCAGGTCGAAGTAGGCAGTGTGCACTGTTTTACCTTCATCCATTGTCTTGGTGACTCTTTCAAAGAAGTCCAAAATACTGTAGTAAATCCTTTCTTTTTACTCTGTAAAGTAATGATTAAATTGGATTTTTTAAACAGAAATCACATAACTGCTAATTCAGTGTGTTTATTCTTTCTAAAACTACAGAACAAAAGACCTATGAATCCCAGACCTAACGCACGTATTTGTAGACCTAATTTACCGCTGCACAGGATGTACCTATTTTTGGAGGCATGTCCCTATTTTCTGGCTTGATTTACCCCTTCGCACAATTTTTTTAATCCCCTCATCATATGAGGTTTTTAAGGCTGTCTGGTATACAGAAAGCCACACTACATGAGCAACATACTAGTGACAACAATAATTTAAAGAAAGGGGACACACATTTTTCTTCTCCTTTTTTCAGAAGCAAAAATAAATGACCTTGTATGGTAGAATGTTGTATTACAGTTAATTAATGTCTACTGATTTTATGCTGTCTCTTAGGTAATATGCTTATATCTTTCCATCATTTTTGTCCCTCTGTGTTATAAGCATGTGTTTCTGAGTAGTATCCCAGTTTTCTGCTGGGAAGAATGGTGTGCTATTTGGTATTCAGATTTTATGCTAACTAGATGTCCATATTTTTGGCAGCATGAACTTACTTTTTAAGGGCCTTTGTACATACTTTAAATGTCTGCAAGTGAGCAGTATGACAGACCCCCAAATTCTCAACAGGTTTATGCCACAGAGAGAGGAAAAGAAGGTAGCTAGATCAGATGGCAGTACACTGTAAAAGAGATGTGAATCCCCAGAGACTCATTAAGTTTACAATTCCATTGGGAGGAAAGAATGTCCAGGAAACACCTTACTCTTTGGGATTTTCTTTTTTTTTTTTTAAACACCTTTATTAAATTGTCACTTAAGACATATGTAAATGTACATTAACAGAAAGAAAACAATTTTAACATGTTTCCATTTGTATACAGAATATATCACATATATTTTCTTTGCTACTATCATAAGTCCAACATTACAAAACTGCCTTCCCTTAAACTTCACTCCCATTTTCCTCCTGAAATTTTGCTTGCATTGTTTCATCAGTTTCCATTTACGTCTGTAATTTGCTCCTTCCTGTTTCTAAACATCCCTCTTCCAGTTCTTTTGTGCTTTTTTATAACATTCAGTATGTCAAATTCAGTTGGTGTAGACTTTGATTTCCATTTTTCTAGTAATTGCTTTTTTGGCAGCCAATGTAATTAAACTTAATAAGGCCT
This sequence comes from Protopterus annectens, assembly GCF_019279795.1. Lineage (NCBI taxonomy): Eukaryota > Metazoa > Chordata > Ceratodontiformes > Protopteridae > Protopterus > Protopterus annectens. The sequence continues at coordinate 1,813,246,877 of NC_056733.1, forward strand.
TACTATGCCTAGGCCATTCCTGTATTCTGTCTCGAAAGAATCATTTCCTTGCGTACAGCCATTTGCTCTACCAATATTTCTGATACAGTACTTTGTTGAGAATTTTTAAAATCTGCCAACTTATCACATTCCCGAACATAAGTTCGCAGTTACCTCTTTCTTCATCGCACTTCCAGCATTTGCTGCCTGCCCTGAGGAAAAATTCTTTGAAGTCTCCTTGGGATATAAAATACCTGTACAAACATTTCCAAGAAAAAACCATAAACCTTCTGGACTTGGTTACGTACTTGAGAGCCATAGATATGTTGTCCCATTGTTTTCTTGTAAATTGCTTTTCCAACTTCTCTTCCCAGTCTTTTATAACAACCTCTGATTGATTCTTGTAATTATCATGTCGTATTTTATATGGCATTTTTTAACAGCTGCTGCTGCTGCTCTAGATTCATGTAAAAACTCTTCCAGAAAAGTCGTTTCACTTAAAATTCCCCTATCCCTTCTCTTTCCCTGTACTGTGATATCAGTCTAGCTGGTAGTCCAAATGTCTTCTTAGCCTCTTCTCATTTTATTACCTTTCCCTCTCTAGTTATTTGTTCCCAATACCTTGCCTTCTTTGCCAATTTTCTCCAGTAAATTCCAGCCCCCTCTTGCCTATTCTTAGTACCCCTAATTGCAATCATCCCTATTGACAAAATCTCCTTTCTCCATTCTCATGTTGACTTAGCTCTTAGAATACTGTCTGTTACTTTATTAATGTAATATTCTGTATGGCTGTTGTTATTCTCCTTAAGGATCAGCATCCACAATTCCACTCTGTCCTTATTTCTTGAATTTCATCATCATCATCATCATCATCCCTTTGAATTATTGCATTCTGCTTTTGTTATGTATATGAGCCTTAACCATGTAGCTGTAAAATATCCCTTCAAATCAGCTAATCCTAAACCACCTTGTTCTGTTGGAAGGATCAGCTTATCCCACTTTACCCTTGCCATCTTCCCCTCCTAGAAATATTCCTTCAGCTCTTCATTAATTGTCCACAGCTTGTCCTCTAGTAAAAATACACCTGACCTGAAAATAAAACTAAAGAGACTAAAAATATTTTCACTGCTTCTATCTTGCTATCCATATCCATAACCTGGCTCTTGATGTTTTTCCTCGTACTGGGTTTTCCAGATCAGGTCTCCAAAGTGACAGAGGCTACTAGAAAACCTTAAAGCCATGAGAAGTTGTAGTTGTCAAGGCATACACCCCCAAGATCACAGCAACTTAGATTTCTTGGAGGAATGTGTCCATTGTTAGCATTTGTGCCATTGCCACTTGGTGGTTGATACTCACTGTCTTCAGGTATTTTTACTTAGAGCATGATTTCAGATGTCAAGCCTTCTTTGGTATCTTGGTGTTTTAGGACTCTGCTTTTGACTGTTGGCTGTATTCTGGTTTCTGCCCCCAGTCCTAGATCTTGATTAGGATTCTTCATTGTAGAAACCCACTGAAGAGGGTCCTTTGATATATGATGTACGAAAAATTTTGACTATCATAGGGATCACTGCTGCATTGTGAATCCTTAGACATGAGAATTAGCCAAACGCAGATGTAATTCCTTCTTGTCTGACATTCAGAGGTTTGTGGATTTTCCCACTGGGCCCCCTCCACCCAAGGGCATTGATGTGATGCATGGGTAAAAGAATGAGCAGTTTGCTGCATTTTCATTTGTTTTTGCTTCAAGACACAGTTGGTCATCAGTTTGTGGGTGTGGTCTTACTAGTGATTGCAGAGAATAAATACCCAGTTTGGGAAACATTTTGTTACATTTTAGAGTGTACCTGAATTGTGTATGGTATTTTTTTTCGTTTTGCATTTTATCATTTTGGATCAGAAACACTGCTTAAAATCCCAATATCTAGGACATTCGTGAAAAAAAATTAACTGTGTGGAATGCAAATTTTAGCAAAATATTTAATTTGTGGTCCTTTTTTGTTTGAGAGGATCACCTAGTGTTCTGCAAGCATTGTTCACCTTTCAGTAAGAAGGTGCTCCAGCAGTAGATAAGGAATTTAAAGGTGTACCTAAATCAGAAAAAAAGTTGATGTTTTAAGGTAGGCATCTACCTAAAGTCAGGGAAAATCCTTCCCTAGCAAAAGGAAGACCATATGTTCATGGTTTCTGTTCTTGAGGAGATTTAGGGTTCCAGGCCAGTCCTAGATCTGAGTGCATTCAGCCTTGTTGAGATAGATCGACCTTAAGATGTTCATACTTGCAGTCTTACTTCTTTCCGATTACTATGTTTTTGAGTTTGCTCAGTACACATGGTGAACTCCTACTGGCACATTAAGGATTCCTAGCAACACAAGTAGTTGTTTTATCTACATGGAAGAGTTAACACTTCCATTTTAGAGTGATTTTTGAGCTGACTCATGGCAGTGACAACTGTCTTTCATTTTAGAAACTGGCTAGTCTTTTCGTAAAGTGAGCAGCTAGCAGTTGCTTTATAGGGCTGTCTTTTCTTAATTTTCTTGAGGGCTGTACTTTGTCTCCAGTCTTTGGGAATCTCTCTCAAGTAGAAGAAATCCTTGACCTTTGTACAGACCATTCTTTTCTCAGGAGCTGAACTGCTGATGAGCCTTTCTGCTTGTTGCCCATACTGTAGATAGGACCTCCAGACTTCCCAATGGTAAAGAGTTCAATTAATAAGCTTTTAGGCCTATTATCACTGCTTGTGACTTGCATCTTCATAGTTTTTCTTACATGCATACATACCTTATGATTCTGTAGTGGATTGTCCATTGTTAACCGCTGTAGAGCCTTCATAAGTTCTCAGGTTTCCTTCCCATTTTACCTTGTAATGGTGACATTTTTTAGCAGGACACCAAGTCTAATACAGATTCTTACATATAATGTCTGCCTATGGTTGGATTGCTTTTGTATAGCCCCTTCACTGCCTGGATGTCCTTGTGGAATGGCAATTTGCATATACACTGTTTGGAGTGGATGACCATTGTATGTTACTCTGAAGGCTGCAGAAATCTGTCTGCTGATAAACTGTTATGGTTAAAATTAGCAGGGTAGCACCCAAATAATAGGGTAAAATAAGATCCCTTCCTCTTTGTAGGAAAAATGTTAGGTCTAAGCAAGGGTGGCAGCAAGCCCATGTGTTCTTAGTAATTTTATGTCTGAGGAAAAGAAGATTGCTTTGCAGATGCTGTCAGCTGAGGTACAAACCCAGTTCTTCATCTCTGGATGTCACTCTAATGACTCCAACTTATTTTTTTTTTCTTTTCTTGTCATTGGGATACCAGTTAGCCAGCTTGTAGACTGATCCGCTCTCTCTTTCAATATACGATGCTGTTTTAGCATTGCTTTCTGATTTCTTGGTATATTTTAACCAAAATCAGGACAAGGGTGCACTGTTGTCTTTGAAAGAAATAAGACAGGTTAACAACCTCTCCATTAGAAGAGGCTGATTGAGTATGCCTTTCTTGTCTTTGCATTGATCTAGTGCCTTTTGACCAAAGGCTGGACAAAAGAACACCAGGTTTATGTTAATGTTGTTATTCTTTCCCAGAAAGACTAGGTATCTAATTCTCAAATCATTATATCTTGTGAGTCTCATTCATTCATGTTCACTGTCTCCTTCTCAGATTGTGCAGGCTAACTTTTATATTGGTACCGATTGTCTGTTGTCGATGCAGTCTTTCTTCTTGGTAGCAAGTTATATGTTAAGATGATAATAAGCATATGCCTGCTTTCTGACCCTCTATGAAGATACCGTGAAGTTAAAATGATTTTCTTAAGGAAGCCATCTTTGGTAGGAAACCAGGTTTGCATCTAAGGGAATTCTAGTCCCTGCGAACAAGTAATGCTCCCTTTCACACACAAACTTGAGAGGTTTCAAGATTCCTTTGAAAGAGATGGTTATGGCAAAAAGCTTTTCAAAATGGGAGGACCTTGAAATGGCTAGGTCTGTAAAGGAGAAAAAGTACCATTAATAAAATTCAGGTCCCATGGGAGGACTTTTTTCATTGAGGTCATAGATTAAAAAGAAAATTCTCAGGAGTTAACTGTTAACTTTGATAATTCAAATTCAGTTTTTACCAAGTAATGGAAAATCATCAAGATGAAGGAGTCCAGCTTCACAGAAAAGAAATGCAGAGCTTGTAATACTCTGAATAGCCTTATTCCAAGTCAAGGAAAGGCAGTAAGCTCACAGAAGGTGTCTTCATATCTGAAAACAAGCACTGATATTGGTGTAAGACATACATTAGACGTTCCTAGATAAAGGCCAAGAACACATTCAGACCATGTTCATTTGCTCATTTGAAAAGTCAGATCAGTTTGGTGTTTTACATGAATGGGTAGAAGGTTTTCATACATCAGTAAGAACATCTATGTTCACTGCAGGGTGCTCTCATTCTTGTTCAAAATTAAGAATGGGTCATATGGGTCAGGTTCTTATTTTTCTTTTGATTAATAAGAAAAAGAAGTAACTAAACCTTGTTTATTATTTTTTTGCCACCATCATTTTTTTTAACTGTAAGAGAATATTTAAAGAGAAAAATCATTGCCTTTAGTTGGTGTTTCAGGATCATTTCTACTTCATGTATCTGTGAGAAAACTTGGTCCTAAGACACTTATATGATCTTAAGCAAGTACTAGGCTAGCTGCCCTTGTGGGCAATTTTAAGCCTGGCCAGTTTCTCTTTTTGTGCTCAAAATAACCTATCCCATTTGGTTATAGATTGGTCTTACCCATCATGTTGTCGATAAAGCACTTAAGAGCTGCCTTTTTCCGTTAATAGTATGGGGTAGTCCTGGGGTAAATGTTCTTTTTCCCTAGATTAAGTTCTGCTTGAATATGGACAGGGATGAACATTGTTTTATGTGACTGTGAAGTTCTGTATGAGATATACCTGTCCCTCCAAACCATTCTGTTAATTTTGCAGAAGAGGTTTAGATCCCTAGACTGAGTATTTCTGATGTCATTTGACTTACTGATATGCAGTAAATCCATCAGTAATGGATTGGAGGATGCCTTGTATGCCACACATAGGTCACCTCTTAGCAGTCTGTAGTATACCAAGTGTAGTGATACGGCTTTGAGTCGGTCCATGTAGGACAGGTTGTTTAGGGCTTGTATCCTTTTAGTAATGTCTCTTTGTGGGCATTCCAGCTGTTGCATTTGTCTGGAGAGATGCATGATAAAGGGAAGGGGCATTGTATTTTATGACTGGTCTAATGAGGGCTGAGTAAAGGGGGGGCATTGACATCCCTAAGTCTAGACACAATCCCTTTGTTTATAAGCTGTGCAGTATAGAAATACTTTCTTACAGCACTAGACACATGTTGGTCAAAACTTAGGTCACTGTCCACATAAGTTCCCAAATCTCAAACAAGTCGGTCAACTCCTAGGGGTTTATCATGTGGCAGTTCTCTGGGGTAGATGTCTTTTCAAAGGATACAGTAATGCATTTTTACATTTATTTGCTGATGAAGATTTAGATCCCTGTTCTAGTATTTGTAGAACTGTTTGACGTGATGAGATCTGTGACCAGTGTTAAATACAAGGCATAGATTTCCCTTCAGGAGTCTGTAAGATACTAAATAAAAGGATAGTGCTTCCAGTTTTTTCTGGTAGCTTAGGGTTTTTTAAACCAGTGATGAGCTTACTTAAGATGCCTTTGGGATCTTTCTGGTTGTTTGATTTGTCTAGTGAGGCACATTCTAAAGGTGGAATTTTATTCAGTAATTGGCCTAATTCACTACTAACTCTAGAGGGACAATGATCTCTTTAGATCTGGATGTTATTCCTTTGACAATTAATTGCACTAAGTAGAACGACTTTCTGACTACTGTTGTTCCATGATGATCAAAGGTGAGGGAATTATTAACCCAAGTTCCTAGGTGTTTAACAGTGTTCCCATTTTGGAATGTTGCTTGCTGGGGGAAGTGGTACATTTATTAACAGTTTACAGTCATTTGAAAATTTGGCGAACAAGAAGCCTTGGTTCATGGTCTGGAAGATCAGACAAGTAAATTACCAGCAAAAGTGGTTCCAGCATTGAGCCCAGTGGGACACCACTGGTCATCTTCATACTCTATGATGAAGCGTCTGCTATCTGCAAAGTGTAGATTCTGCCTTTTAGCTAATTTGCAATCCATTTTACCACATAGGGGATCTGTTTGTAGTGTATTAAGTTTATTATTATGCTAGCATAGGAGATGATGTCAGACACTTTAGCCAGGTGAAGGTACGCCATGTGGACAGCATGACTACTGTAAACAGACTGGATTACACTTTCAAAGACATTAACTGGATTCATTAGACAGGATCTACTCTTGAGAAAGCCAAACTGCTGCATGTCTATCCTGATGACGTTTTTAATGTCATAGTTTATTAGGTGAGTTATCAAATGTTTCATGTGTTTGTAAATAAGACTCGTCAGGCTTATAGACCTGTAATCCTGGGGTCAGTGCTGGGGTCACCCTTGTGGTGTGGCATCACTATATCTATGTGCTAAATCTCTGGGACAAAGCTAGTAGCTAAACTGTGGTTAAATAGTTCAAGACACAGCTCTACCAGGACTTGATTAGTGCTGTTTGTTATCAGGTCCCATGCAGGAAATATTTTAATATTGGAGAACATCTTCAGCAAATGTACTTTAGTGAGATATGGGGAGGTCTTAAAAATTTCAGGAATAAGTGGGCTGTGGATAGTTACCTCTAGGGTAAAATTCACACTAAATGTGTTTGTTAGTATGTTGACAAGATCTACTGGATCAGAGTAGGTTATGCCTTTTTAAATAAGCTCAGAGTAATGTTGGGTGCTGCTATTTAGATTCCTAGCATAGCCAAAGAAGTATTTGTAATTCTTTAGCTTCAGATGCTAACATAAGTTCTTAGGCTGCTTTAGTAAGCCTAGTACTATTTTTCATGCTTTTTAGTCAGTTTTCTGATGGTATCCTTGATCTGCTGTATACTTAACATTTTTTTTTTCTTTTTATTGTAGAATTTATTTATGTTGGTAGACCACAGAATGGTTAGTTTTTAGATGTGGTTGAGATTGCTAGTTCTGTACATTTATCTAAGTGGACATAGAACTCATTTGTGAATCTGCCTATTCTGGCAGTGTCTGGGAGTGATGCTGCTGTAAGTGAATTTTGAAACTTCGTCGTAGAATATGATGCAATTAGTACATTTAAAATTCTTGAATTCTGAAATATTAAATTCAAAGAGTTTCAAGATTTTGAAAGTGAAAGTCATTAGTTTATGATCTGACTTAACTGAGGAAGGAGATACCAGGTTAGTAGTACATGAAGGACCAGGGTGGAATATTTTATCTTCTGGGGGGTTTGTTAATAATTCAGTCCAGGGTGCTTTTGTTTATTAAATCCTAAGAATTGTTGGGCATATTCTCCATTGGAAGTATATGTATTTCATTTTATTAAGGGGTAGTTACAGTCCACCATATACTGGAGTTCATGTATGTAGGGAAGTCATTAAGTACATTTAGGAACTTTACATATTTTTTTAGGGGACATACAGTGTGTCCTTTCATAAGGTTTAAAGTGTTAGTTGATCATGTTTAGTGTGATTTAGAGCTCACTGAGTTCTGTTTGTGGGTCTCTATGAATCTCTAGAGAAGATAAAGTCTCTAACAAATATGGAGATACCACCACTGTTGCCATTGGGTTTACAGACATGGTAGGTTCAAAATCTAGGTATGGAGGAAGTGCTTTGTGAACATTTTAACCAAGTTTTAGTAATTATCCAGGTAGAAGAATGTTTCAAGTGCAGTTTTTGGTTGAGACTTATAGCACTGAGCAGAGTCACTTTAATATGATCCTGTTTTGGATATGATAAGTTAGTTATGGTGGGGTATCTTTCAGCTGGACTCTGGATAAAAAGGCACTATGGGGGCAACAAAGGCTTTAGCCAGTATGCAGAAGGCTTGGAATGAGAGGTGCAAGTCATCCTTTGCAAAGTAAGTGGGAATATTGAGTATTATGTATCTTGCTGACATACTGGATCCCCTTGGAATGACGTAAACTATTTAGCCAGTTATCTTTTATTTGTAGTTGGGTGTCATTCTTGAAGAAAGACTGATTCAGTCAAGACCAGTGTCTTATTTGCATTTGTAACGTGTATGGAGAGTTTTGACATGTCTCTCTCTCTCTCTACATATCCCTCACATTGTGCTTCCCAAGATGTTCATCTCCTCATTGCTTCCCAAGATGTTCATCTCCTCATTGGCTACTATCATGTCATAGTCATGTTTGTTAGGTGAAAGAACCTTAATGCCCTTTAAATTATCAGTCTGTGGTACCTGAATGACAACTGAACATTGCCCTATCCTTGTCCAGTCTAATAAGGGGAGAATCGGTGTGCAGGACTACAGTTACTGATCACTAAAACATTTTTATTTTTAGGTGGTCTGATGTGTTAGAGTTGAAATAATTTAATTATTGGTTATTTACTAAATGCCTGCATGAAGGTGATGAAGGTGACCCAGTCTTCACAGATCTAGCAGGTTTTGACATTCATTTTTTACAGCTTTGGTGTAAAACATTTTAGTGGGGGGTGGGGTTATGTGTTGCTCATAGTCTTTTTTGTGAGACTGAGACTTCCATATTTGGTAAACATCTGCGTTCCTCAGAATTTCTCCTGTTGAGTAGGAGTTCATTGTCTGTGAACATAAGACACTTTATATACTGCCTAGGTATGCAAAGTGCAATGAGCAACAGAAGGGAAACAAGCAGGCTGACATTTCAGCCTGATCCAGAGGTTTTGAAAATTAATTAGATTTACATTAAGAACTATATGTAGCTGATGGGCTATAGTGCGGAGGAATGTAGTTATGCAGGCTTTTTTATGGGGGGTTTACACTGAGTTATATGACCTTCTTCGTCTTTTTTCGGCTTTTCCCAGTTAGGGGGTTGCCACAGTGGATCACCTGTCCGCTTATGATTGGCAGTGGAGTTTTACAGTGTTGAGTTGCCAGCCCGGCGCCCAGCCTTCCACAGAAGGCACAGACATGCATGCACTCACACCTAGGGCCAATTTAGAGTGTCCAATCCACCTACAGCATGTCTTTGGGAGGAAACCCATGCGACCACAGGGAGGACATGCAGACTCTACACAGAAGGCACCCCAGCCAAGGATCAAACCAGAGAGCCTCTTGCTGTGAGGTGGCAATGTTAATCGCTGCACCACCGTGGCCGCCCACTGAGTTATATGACCTGTCTGAAGTAAATTTGGTTTGGTTGGTAGGTGTGCACTACCTGACCAAGTAAAATAGAACAAAGTAATTTGGGTTAAGTTGCAGCTGTGACAATGGACAATATAGAATCACTAAGTTACTGTAGGGTATGAGCTATGTGATGCTACTACAGACAGTTTTGGGCAGTGTATAGCAATAGTGGGTTACATAGGATAAAATAGAGCAGCTGTAGAGTGCTAGAGGCTACTTGGAAGATAACGTGGTATATAGTGCATCTCATTGCATAACTATGAGTAGCTGGCTGCACTTCTGTGTATCACTTTTCACATCAATAGGTTTAGAGAGGTGTAGGTGTTTTTTAATATGTATATGGATTACGATACCTGTATCTATACAGTGCATGTTGGAACACCGCTGCATTAAATGTGCAAAGGCAAGCAGTTTTTAGCAACACTGAAAAAGCTGAAAAAGTTCAATAAGCATACTGGCCAATAGCAAATGATATTCTTCAAGGTTCTACAGCAACCTGAGGCTTAGAAATGGTTTAGTTCCCTCTTTACTCTCATTAGCGCGAACCAGATGCAGTTATTAGCCAGATTACTAAAAGCACAGAAAAAATACAGCTATCACAATAAACTCGGTAGAAATAAGAATGCTTATTCCAGTTGTAGGGCTGGCATTTTAGTCATTATAGTAGAATTAGGTCAAAATCAGTAGAGTGAGTCACAATCCGGAGCTTAACAGTTCAACATGTAGCTAGTCATAACAAATGATCACTATGTTTTTAATAGAAATATTGACAAAATCTGAGAAGATTCAAATAAGCACACTGGAAACTAGCAAACAAAACTCCAGTTTCTGCAGCAATCTGAGGCTTTCTATTGGCTTGGTTCCCTCTCTACTTTCACTAAAGTAAGCCAGAAGCAGTTATTTTAGTTACGAGTACTAAAGTCATAGCTGTCACTGTAGACTTGATAGAAAAATATGAATTCTAGGTGTAGCAGGGCTGAGTAACTGGTAAAGTAAATGCAGCATGTGAAGTAGATTTGATCCCTGCACTTGTTCAAGTCAATACTTGGATCAGTGGATGGGGAACTGTAAATATACTCCTGGCCTAGCAGTTATTTGCTCTCACAGAAAGGAAGCTTGTAAATGCAGAGCCACCCGTGTCCAAGTGTATATACTCACCAAAACTTTTGGGAACTAATACCTGTCAACATTTATTGGGAAACATGGCTATGCTTAAAAAAGCCCCTTGGGTTGATAGCCTAGTATTCTACTATGATACTGTGATGGGAGGTGTATGTATCTTTGGTAGAATTCAGAAAATTTAGAGAGTATGTGGTCTCACTTTCTGACATTTTGAGTATTCTAGATGGGCTGTGTAGTAACTAAAATATAAATCACTACAGCTAACTCATTAGCCCTAAAGCTCTATATCCATATGTGATATCCCTATCCGAAACATAAATGTGTACATAATAAGTATTAGGCATGTAATATATGTGTGTGTATGGATATGTGTATATATCTACACGGGTCTACTTCACATGGTCGACAGGCCATATGATCGACACTCATTTGGTCGACAGTTCATTTGGTCGACAAGCAGATTTGCCCCCCTCCCCAATGTTGTGCGACCCTGGAGTTGATATATATAGTTAGGGGGTGGGGGGCACAGCCCCCCACATTGGGGGGTGTGGGGGGCAAAGCCCCCCATATAACATGCTTGTCGACCAAATGAATGTCGATCATATGGCCTGTCGACCATGTGAAGTAGACCCATCTACACATATATATAGACATTCTGTGTGTGTGTTGCATCTGTGAGGCTACATGCATTGTATTACATTACATTTATTTGTTAGTTTGTTAGCCAGGTTGTTGAGCTTGGGACTAGGAACATTTTAAGCCACATTCCAGGCACAGATGGAGATGGAACAATACACTGCATCACACAGTTGGTTACATTACACATCATAGGGAAATAAAATTACACCAAATCTTTAGTAAGAGTCAACCTTTCAAGGTGGCTGTACACTGAGCAGCTTTGACTATAGAGCTTTCCCAGTGTGAAAACTGAGAAATTGTTTAAAAAAGCAAAAGGTTCCAGTCCTTGTAAAATTCAGTAACTGCTAGTAATTACACTGCCTGGATGCTAGCAAAGAAGAAATTTGCAAAAAGAGAAAATCAGCCAGAAAAGGAGAAGGAAAAGCTTTGGCTGAGAAGACCCTTGCGACTCTTCAGCAAAAAACAGTTTGAGTGTTAGCTTTATTACAGGAGAATAAATAAATAAATAAATAAGCCACTGTAGGAACCACTGCAAAACCACCCAGTACTCCAAAGGAACATATTTTATTAGAAAATTAAGTGCTTTCGTCTGGGAATACCCAAGAGTTCATCAGAGTAACAAATACAACAATAATCACCCTTTAAAAACTCTTAATTGGTCCATTGAGCCAGGTATAATTGTATAGTATCTATGTTTTAACATACTTTTTTATATTTATATACTGAGATTTTTATGTTTTGGTATGCAGTTGTTAGTACTAGGATAGTTTCACTATTCGCTGGTTAATTGACAATTGTGGGCATGTGACCAATTAAGAGTTTTTAAAGGGTAATTATTGTTGTATTTGTTATTCTCATAAAGTCTTGGGTATTCCCAGATGAACACACTTAATTTTCTAATAAAATACGTTCCTTTGGAGTATTGGGCAGTTTTGCAGTGGTTCCTACAGTGGCTTTTTATTTATTTTGTTTAATTGTACCATTGAGTTGCTGGTGTTTGTTTTTTCTTTATTACAGGAAACGGTATCCAGTAATCTAGAGAAAAATAGTCAAATGCACTCAGAGTTTTTTGAAAGTGAAACACCAGAGCAATATATAAAGTCAAATGACAAAAGGCAGGAAAAAAACAGAAACATTTTAAGTAGTTATTCATATGAGCTGACAAAACTGGAAAAATCCAAAGTTGAAATGAAGGAAAGACTGTCTGAACATGATGCTCTTCGAGAAGAGCTGTTAAAAAATTGAAATTTAGAACACAGAGCTTGCAGAAAAAAATGAGATTTTTGGTATTTCAGGGAAACTGCAAGAAACAGACTGCATTAATTTTATGAAAGTGCCAGTGAGTAACTGGACTGATGTTCCAGAAGAGGATTTGTTAATTGAGAGGGCTCACTGTGTGTCTGTTCCAAATCTAGCCATGGGAAAGTAGCCAAAATGTGTATTGGTAAAGATTCACCCATACCAGCAGAAAGAGCTGCTCCTGACAAAACTGTAGCAGAAGGGAAAAGTATTCACAATTGGTAATAGCAGGGTGTTGGTGGAAAATGATTGTTCACTGTACACCAAGCAGAAGAGAAGCAAAGTTATCCTACAACTAGGGAATGCTGAGAAGCAATATGCAGCTGTCTTCAGAATTTTTTTTTCTGAGAGGATCAGACGTTTTACATGCAGAATAGGATAAGGATAAAAACAGTTTAGCCAATAAAGAATGATCCAATAAGCTGTAGGGGACTTCTACTTCGCAAACTCCTGACAGTAGCTAAACCCATGGGGAGACGTTGCCCATTAGACCTTTTCCATTATTCAAAAGAAAAATGCTTGAGTGAAAGAAAAAAAAAGTTGACTAGAAGAATCACAAGTACCTTGGACTTAAACAAGAGACCAGTGGCAAGTCAAATGATCATGAAGAAGAACAGCAACCGTGTAAAATTATAGAATAAATGGGAGAACTGTAAAGCATCACTACCATTAGATGTAGTTTAGACACACAAACTGTAGTTTTGCAAGAAGGGCATCTGAACAAGACTGGATATTTGTCAACTGTTAAACTGGCGTGAGAATTGTAAAGTGTAACCTCCACTTTGCCATTATGTTGGAATTACACTGATAGGACTGCAGAAATAACTGTAAGTAAAAAAAAAATTTTTCTTATTTTTTGTTTGTAAAAATGTCATTATGTAAATTGCTTGTTATATCATAAAGGAGTTCAATATACTATGGAGTCAAAGGTATTTTAAATATAAGGTAAGGGAATTTTATTAGTGACTACTATATTTGATATTAAAGCAAGGAAGTACTTTTTTTAATGTATCCAGACTTTACATTGTAACATTATAAGAAAGGTTGGAAAGAAACAAGTTTAAGTTACTATAATGCTATGATTTTAAAGTTGCTGGAGTGTAAAACTGTACTGATCATATTATATGTAGAAACTTTAACAAAGTTATAGAAACTCTTGCCCATTAACTACTTGGTATAGAGTACCAAACCAAAATAATGTTGTAAACATAGTAACATACCAAAGCAGAAACACGGCTAAGTTACGGCAGCACTTAAACAAAACGATAACCTGTGTAAAATCAAACACTATTTAATAAGATGAGCACTTCTGCAATAAAATTGCTTCCTCAGGTTACATTCACAAATAAAACAACCAAATTATATATATTACCTTATTCAAAACAATCTCACATTAACAGCCAGTAAGGACACAAGCATTTCCAGTCTCTAAGCAACTAATTAGCTAGCAATTTAGCAATCTACCCACCCAAAATCCTCATACACAATACAATATACCATCACACAAAATAGACATTACATATTTCGCAAATATATATCATGCAAAACAATAAATGAAATAAAAAAATCTTGTAGAACTTTAATTACTAAAAATCATTAAATCCTTTCTGTGATGCATATAAAAAATAACATACATATGTTTAAATAAAGTACTTATTTCCTAAGCCTATGTGCTTTAAGAATTGGTTTAATAGAAACATAGTCATTCAGACCCAAGCCCTGATGTGCTCTTAACATAAAAATCCACTATAATTCTGCTTGTTTTGTTTTATTAACCAGGTTCCCACTTCCTTACACTTTCATATACAACTTCTGGGACCATGAACCTGAATTCATGGCCATCACCTTTATCATTCATATGCTTGGCAATGGCACTGTAATTCATGCCCCTCCGAGCACAATATAGGTGGTCCGTTATCCACTCTCATAGGCGCCTGTTCATCTTGCCTACATAAAATGACTTGCAAAGTGAAATATGTAATGTCTATTTTGTGTAAGATGGTATATTGTTGTATTGTGTATCAGGTTTTTGGGTCGGTAGGTTGCTAAATTGCTAACTAATTAGTTGCTTAGAGGCTAGAAATGCTTATATCCATATTGGCTGTTAATGTGAGACTGTTTTGAATAAGCTAATAAATATAATTTGGTTATTTTATTTGTGATGTGATCTGATGAAGCAGTTTTATTACGAAAGTGCTCATCTTATTAAATAGTGTTTGATTTTACGAGTTATCATTTTGTTTTTTTAAGTACTGCCGTAACTTAGTCATGTTTCTAATTCAGTATGTTACTATATTTATAATAATATCATATGTAGAATTAAAAGATAGTGCCCCCTGTTTTTATAGAGGTGGGCGATTACACTAATGTCCTTAATTTAAACTATAGATAAGTTTTTAAGCAACTAGGCTTGAAAATGAGAAAAAATTAAGAACATGAAAAATTGTAGTTCTTTCGTATTTGCAAAGTGTTTAGCTGTTTTTCTGTTAGTACCTACAGTTAACTGGCAAAGGGACAAACAGATACAAATTGTTAATCATGAGATGTTAGACCAGTGGTTTCTGAGTGAAATGTAGAACTCTTCTTTTTGCCTTTGCAAAATATTTAGCTGTCTTTTTCATTAGCAAACACTTTTAGTTTGAAACAGTGAGCCTGCAAGTACAAGCAGTTAATCATGAAAAGTATGTACAGTGTATTCTGAGTGAAATGCACAATATATGGTATA
This sequence comes from Protopterus annectens, assembly GCF_019279795.1. Lineage (NCBI taxonomy): Eukaryota > Metazoa > Chordata > Ceratodontiformes > Protopteridae > Protopterus > Protopterus annectens. The sequence continues at coordinate 1,813,261,905 of NC_056733.1, forward strand.
ATTACCTTTTAAAGGGAAACCAGCAAGTAGTTCAGGAAAATGTTTGAAACTGTGAGAAGTGAACTATTTTAGTAGTAGTGTCCTCGGCACCCTTAGTACTTCAGTGCATTAGATGTAACAGTGCACAATTATGTTTATTTAAGATAGCCAGTGCATTTTTTCTTAAGAATAAACTTTAGTGTACTCAAAGTATGGAGGATGTTTCCTATATTTGAACAGGAACTAAAATAGACAGCAATCTGCGTAAGTGGGAGCACAAGATCTGCCATATTCTGTAGCATGGCTAGCCGTAATTTTCAAATCGGTAATGCCTGTGGGTTGAGCTAATGTTTTTTGGCACCATCTCTTATTTGAAGGAATAAACTTTCATTGTGAAAGTATACATAATGTTTGAGTTAAAAGGGGTTGTGGGAATTTTGAAAATGTATTTTAGATTTTGTTTTTTTTTCTTCCTGGGTGTTTTATCAAAGCAAAATGTCTGGTGAAATATGAATGGGTTCAAATAGAGATGAGAAGAAATAATATACAGATATTAGTCAGTGTTTGTAAGTTGCAAGACGAAAACATATATTCAGAAGAAGTATATTTAAAATAATAGTCATATGTATATGTGTGTGTGTGTCTGTAATATTTTTTAATTAAGATGGCTGCTTTGTCAGTATTAACATGGATTATAAATAGTCTTGCAGATGTACACAAAAAGTAAAGAATGAGAGGAGTAGTTATATGCAAATAGTAATGTTCCGGGAGAAGCTGCTTTGTCAGTATTAACATGGAATATAAATGGCCCTGAATGTATGGACAAAAAGGAAATAGAGTGTTGAATTATATTAAGAAGTATAAGAAGTAAATGACAATGTTATGGTAGAAGCCTAAGGACAGAAATGAGCCTGTAAAGTTTACAAGTATAGGATTTCAGAGTGGGCGTTCAGCAAAGTCTCAGGAACAAAGGAAAAAGGGAGTAATAATGATTGTAAGACAGGCTCAACTACTTACAGAAGGGGAGAGAAAAGACAACAGTGATAGATTTGTGGTGATATGGGGATATTTAGAGGAGTGGAGGATTATGCTGACATACATTTATTGTATTGCTGTGGAGCTATGAGAATTTTGGGAGACTTAATAAGCTTTCATTAGGAAATATTTATGGATGGGACTGGAATGTGTTTTGCAACAGTGAGGTTGTGTCATGGAGACCTAGAATAGAAATGGTAACTAAAGAGGGCCGAAATATGAATATGTGAATGAAATATGTGAATTTAGTAGCACAAATTCAGAATTTGCATATTATTCCTCAAGGTGCAATAACTGGTCTTGATTTGATAAAGGTTATGTCTCACAGGAGTAGGTGCATTTAATTGAAAGCTTTGTGAGACCCATCCAATAACTATATCCAAACAAATACTAATAAAATCCAAGGTAAAGATGCAGAGTAAGTGTGTAAACATGCAACAGTGACACTGTGATTCTCATATTGCTCACTGCTGCAGCAGTTTAGCTTGTATGGGTTATATTGTTCTAAGAATATAACAGCTGGCCAGTTTCTGAAGATTCAGGGCAACTTCCACATTTCTAAATAGTCAAGCAGCTTGAGCTGAGCTGAATGAAAGACACGTTTGGGTGGGAAGCCCTTCAGAGCTTTTCTGATCCTGAAGAATATGCTCTTCTGAGGCTTTCGAGAATCATCAGTCTGCTTGTGCTGTCCTTTGCTGGGCAGATAAGTTCCCTCTGGGGGAAAAAACTTCAATTTTCTTAATTTTGTTCATGTATTCTTACTCTCTTCTTCAGTAACGTTATTTTAAATCTAGGAGTATTTTGTTTTAATGGACTGTCGAGTCTGTAACATACTTTTACACAAAGAACTTGTTTTTTTTCTTTTTAGTTTAAAAGTAGTATAAAGCAAGTAAAAACATTGCTTTCTGTGTAGAAATTGTTTATTTTTATTTTATGGGGCTTGGGTAGTGTTTTAAAGAGCTTTGTAGTATTTTTTTTTCCTGTCAAAAAGTAATGTTTATGAACTGGTAGTGTTAACTTGGCAATTGTTGTCTGTCTTCCCTGGGAAAGAGGAACCAATTTGACTTGACCATGGAACAGACTACATGTCCCATAGTTGGTCCTTCTTCCTAGCCACAAAAAGAGAAAATTAAGCAAACAGCCTTTGCCACCACATCAGGCTAGCAATTTGCCTTTGCTGCAGGTGGGTGACTGATGTGGCCATTTTTTGTCTCTCAGACCACACATCTTTTATCCTGGATCCCTCTGGTGTAGCACCAACAGCCAGTGTGAACCGAGGGTTAGCCACATCCACTGTGGCTATTAGGGTTCCCTCAGTGGGCAAGGGAGAGCCACTATTGCCAATGCTAGGAGAGGGACCAGGGAAATGTTCCCTGTTGTGTCATAATGCTGTGCCCATCCTTGGGGGAAACAGCTGCTGCCATGAGTAACATAGTTAGCCTAATTTTTCCTGTCAAAAAGAAACAGAAAAGCAATCATGTATCTACTCCTCAGATTTCTTTGGCTAGGGTAGTTTACTGGGTCTGGTTCAGGGTTTATTTCAGGCTGTTGATTATCCTTTTACAAGGTGGCTTCTGGTAAAAGAAAGAGGGGCTCCTCTGTTTTGAAGAGATTCAAGATTCGGAATCTGAGCAGGAAGATGCAGTGATGGATGCAGTTTTTTTCCTTCATTTCTGATTCAGACTCAGAGTAGAGCTCAGTTTCTGATTCTCCCCCTGGGAGTTTCTCTTTTTTTTCTCGGAGATTGTTGGTAGAATGTGTTTTCAGTGAAAGAACACTGAGGTTTCTCAGTCCCTCAGAAAATACTATGAGTTGTTACTGACAGATTTTCCCGGACTTACAACCATTCCTCCTGTTCTGTCTGCTTTACTACTTACAATTTTCCTGATAGTCACACAGCTACCCCTAAAGTGGTAGCTAGGATGTATAACATTATTCAGTCTTTTAAAATGTTATACAGTATTTCCAAATCTGACCCAGGAGCTGTAACTTTACTTGATCCCACTGCTGCTAAACACTCAGTTAAGTCCAATCTGATAAGTATGGGAAAATTATTGATAGGTATGGCGGGAAGTGTATACTTACGCAACTTTGAGTTTCAGAATTTTGAGCTGTCAGGCTCATATGTGAAAGTTTGTTCTGACAGATTATGAAAGTATGAGGAATGTTTGTCTGCACTTCTTTCTTGTAAGGAATATCTGCTTTAAATTATTTAGTTTCTTCCATTGCACAGGTCACTACTCATTGTTAGCAGTGTGTGTATGACTCTGTTGATACACACACTGCTAACAATGAGTAGTTAGCAGTGTGTGTATGACTCTGTTGATACGTCTTCCAGGGATGTTGCCATTAGTACTGTTTTGAGGAAGTTTGCATGGCCACATTCTCAGAACCTACTGGATTATGATAAAAATGAGATTTTCATTTCGCCCTGGATAAAGATTGCATTTGGTTCCTCTGCTGTAGACGTGATCAAAAAGTGTGATTAGAGCAAGCCGATCCAGGGAAACTCTTGAGATTTTTCAGCCGTCATTTTCTAAACTGTCCAAGGGATTTTTATTATCTCCTCTTCCAATTTTGGCAAAAAAATGGTTCCAAAAAGAAGTCTATAACCTCCCAATACAAAGGACAGTCCAACAAGTCCTTGTGATCACCGACCACCTTGGCCCCTTCTTTTCTTTCGTAAACCTGTTTGTGATAGTGCCCAAATTCAAAATGATGTCACTTCACAACCTGTTACCTATTCTTCCTCTTTCGAGTTTCCTGTTAAAACTTGACTTCGAAGATGATTATCATCACATCCTTATTCATCAAGACTTCATAAATTTCTTAAGGTTTTCTGTGTCTCGATCTCATTAGTTCTCTTAACATTTGGGCTATCCACTGCACTAACAGTGGTCACAAAATGTCTAGCTCCAGTTATACCTCATTGCAGGCTACAGGGTATCACTTTTTTTTATATTTAGACAACTTTCTTATCTTTGCAGAGTGTCGGAAATCTCTGTCTCTGGTAAGAGAGATCTCTTACACAAACTGGGATTCCAAGAAAAAATTAAAAAATCTTGATTTTTTTTTTCACACGGCACAAAGAGCTTTTCTCCCACAGGAAAAATAGACCTTTATTTAGATATAATTCTAAGGTTTTCACTCAGACTTTCTTCACTGCTAGGGAATACCTCAGAATTTGGGGTCTCATGACATCTGTGTTTCTCTTGATGCATCTGGCAAGACTCCACATGAGAAGGATACAGTCTGATCTGAAATTTCTTTGCTGCCAGCATCAACACCCTTTATCTTTTCAAATCTGTTTGCTGTGGTTTGTCAAAAGAGAAGTCTTTTGGTGGAGACAACAGATAATTTAAGTCCAGGTTTCCCCTTCTTCCTCTCTGCTCCAAAGCAGTCAGTCATCACAGACACTTTGCTTTGTTTGGAGAGCAGTTTAAGGAGGGATAAAAGTGCAGTAGTCATGGAACACCAAGGACAGATACATGCAGATAAATATCAAGGAGGTGATTGCCTCAGTCAAGGCACTCAACTGCATGAACCATCTTCAGCCACCGCAACCTCTTCAAGTGGTACAGAGACAATACCATAGTCATGTGGTACATCAACAAGCAAGGGGGATCTAGGTCATAACCTTTTTGCAGATTAGTCATGTTAGCTTAGGATATGGTATCCGGATACACACTCACTCTACAGGTATATTACAGTCTGTCAGAGCAAAATTGTGTGACAGACAAGCTGAGCAGGACCAGGGCAGACCCTCATGAATGGAAACTAGGTCAGGGAGTCTTCCAAGATTTGATCTGTCTGTGGGGTATTCCTCAAGTAGAACTCTTCTCTGAATAATCAACTGGCAAGATTCTAACCTAGGACTCCATGCAAGAAGGCCTGGGAGATAGATGCCTTTCCCTTCTTTTCTTTTCCTTGAACAGGAATGTATCTGTATGCTTTTCTGCCCTATCCCTAATATCGACATTACTTCTGAAGATTCATAAGGAATCCCCCAAGATCATTGTGGTGATTCTCTTCTGGCCCGGGAAACTGTGTTCTCCTTTCTTTTGGAAATGGTCTGGGATCTACTCACACAAGAACAATGGTGTTTGATACACCCCCAACATCAGTCTTTAACAACTGTCTGGATGATAGGGTATCAATTCCTTTTTGGCACATATTTACTGAGGATGTACATCAGGCACTAATGGAGGCAATAAAGCCTACTACTAGAAAGTCATATATTAGCAAATGGAAATGGTTTTCTAGTTGGTGCCAACAACATATCCAGCACCCATTCAGGGCTAGTTGTTATCGGGTTTTGCAGTGTTTGTGTGAATTAGTATCCTCTGGCCTTTCTTATTACTCCGTCAAAGTTTGTTTGTTAGCCATTTCCTCATGTCTGCCCATGGATCTCCTTGTTCAATGCAGTCTTATGTCAGTATGTTCTTGAAAGGAGTTTTGCATAAGAAACCTCCCAGAAAACAGGTGTCCACTCCTTGGGATCTTAATTATGTGTTAGAGAAGCTAACACTTGCTCCATTTGAACCAGCTAGTCTGGCTGATTTGAAGTTCTTGGAGGTGACAGTTCTACTGATTGCTCTAACCTCTGCCAGAAGGTTTTCTGAGTTGCAAGCTCTTATGGTGAGTCAACACTGTCTCAGTTTCCATAGGGACAGGCTTTCATTGAGAACTAATCCTTCTTTTATGCCTAAAAAGTAGTGATTGTGTTTACTTTAAGCCAAACTATCTATCTCCTTGTTGTTTCATGAATCTAAAAATGAGAGAAAAAGGATACTCCATACCTTGGATGTCCACAGACAACTTTGGGTAGTATCTTGATAGAGCTAATTCTTTCAGATCTTTGGGTCAGTTATTCATTTCTTAGGAAGAGAAGAAGAAGGGATAACCTGTGTCAAAACAGACTATTTCCAAATTGCTGTCTAAGGCAGTTACCTTTTGACATATTTGCCATAACAAAACTATTCCAGGCAGAGCCAAGGCCCACTCAACCAGTGCCTCAGCTCCATCTATGGCTTTTTGAAAAGGTTTGGTTCTAGAAGTATTCTGGAAGCTACTACTTGGTCCTCTGTATGTATGTTTACAAAGTACTATAAGCTTGATTCCTTTTCTAGGCCTAGTTCAAGCTTTGCTATAACTATTTTCTGGAGGCTCCTGGACTGTTCTCCTTCCACGTTTTAAACTTGGTAATATACGCATTTATTGGTTATTCACTGTAGAGCAGGCAGAAGAGCAGCAAGTTTATTTCAGCAAACAGTACGTCAGGAGACAGATGTGAGATTCAAACTGCTGTACTCAGCTACCTTCAGAGTTGTTTTACTGGGGAATCAAAAACATTTTTTTCATGCAGATCAGTCTAAGGAAGAAATAGAAAAGTTTGTCTCACAAAGAGTGAAACAGGAAGCAAAAAGGGACTGTAATTGTTATTCTTTTAACAGTAGCAAGTCCCACAGAGAAACTTTGCCAGTGAAAGTTTTTCCATTGTTCCAGAGGAAAATGCTTGCGATGTAGAAAAAAAGCACAGGTGGTACTAGACTAACCAGGAGTATCTTGGATTTAAATCAGACACTGGTGCTGGGAGATAGATGTAATCAAGAAGACCAGAAACACTGAAATTAGTGAGTAAATTGGGAGACTGTAAAGTATCAGTACTGTTAGATATAGGAGTAGACATGTGAAACATTGCTTTGCAAGAAAAAGTGGATGAGAAAGACTGGGATTTTGCTGACTGTATTAAACTGGTTGGTGAAGTGTAAAGCATATAGCCACTTTGTCATTAGTGTTTAAAAAACAGTGAAAAGGAATGAAGAAGTAACTGTAAATAAACTTCACTATGTAAATTGCATGTTACACTGTAAAGCAGTTTTGAATAGTGTGTAGTCTAGGGTATTTTAAAACTGGAACTTGTCAGATCACTGAAGGTGGTTTCAGTGAATGTGAAATAATTGAGATAAGTTCACCAAAACTACATTCATTAACTGGAGTTTGTCTCTTTCTCCACTGAGTGACCTCAGAGTTTTATATATATATATATATATATATATATATATATATATATATATATATGTATGTATTATATATATATATATATATATATATATATGTGTGTGTGTGTGTGTTTGTGTATATGTGTGTATATATATATATATATATATATATATATATATATATATATATATGTGTATGTGTGTGTGTGTGTGTGTGTGTATATATATATATATATATATATATATATATATATATATATATATATATATGTATATCAAGTTTGCAGGTGTGGAGCATGACCGCCCCTTGTAAAACATTTCCTTGGTTGTTTGCCAAAAGTAGTTTTGGCAAACATTTTTCAAATTGTTCACATTTGCCAAAACTGCCTTCAGCAAGTCATCGTGAGTCTTTTGAGGTGGGAGAGGCTCATCAGTGACTGCTGTATATGTTACATTTATTAAACTAAGCAATAACATTTTCATAGTTATAAGCTGTACAAGCTTGACTCCATAACAAGATGTGAAAGGCTTGGCTGAAACAAGTTAATATAATGTTGTGATCGTAGGCTTCTGGGGTGGCTATATGTAGAATTAAGATAATGATTTCCCCTGTGGATGCTTCAGTTTATGTCTTTGGTTTAAGCCACTGACAAGGGTTTTGTTACACAAATAGGGAAAATAAGGTAAAATTTTGAAAGCCATGGAAAATGATAAGAAGTCTGCAGATGCAGTCAGCTGCCCTGCAAACTCTGAATAGTCAATGCTGTGAGAAATTTCCAAAAGATTTTTTTGCACAACTGCAAATTTACTTGCTGTATTCTCTCTTTCTCTGTCTGTCATTGTTGACCACTTTTACTTGGAGATGAGCTGTTTGGAAGTGTTAAGAAGTTAATCTTTAGAGCTCTGAGCACTCTTTGTTGGGAGAGATGTCAAATGTGTATTGTAATCAACATTTAAAAGTACAGTGGCAAACAGTTCAATGAAAAAATAAATGAAATTTGAATTTGTTTGAAGTAAAGATGGACAGGTAGTTGCCTCCCCGGCACCTGTAATACTTAAACTGAATTGTGCACTGTCCAGACCTCTCAACTGCCTTTTTTGGAGGAACTTTCCTATTTTCATGTCTCACTAGGAGGTACTTATTTGTGTACTTGTATTCCTATTTACAGGCTTGGTTTACCTCTTCATGCAATTTTCTGAATCTCCCTCATCCCATATGATTTTGAAGCTGTCCAGTACAGAGAAAATGACATTGCATGACTGGCATACTAGTGGTAGCATTAATTTAAAGAAAGAGAGCACCTGTTACAACTTCCCTTTTCTGAAGCAAAATAACTGATATGTGGTAGAATTTAGTGCTATGGTTCATTTAAGTCTACAAACATTACACTGTTCCTTTGATAATGTGTTTATATTTGTATATAATTTTTGTCACTGTCTTTTTAAAACATATTTCTCAGTAATATCCCACATTCCTACTGGAACCAGGGAAAGTTATGAGCTATTTGGTATTCAGATTTTATACTGATTACATGTCCAGATTTTTTTTAACTGGATTTTTCTATTTTTCAAGGGCCTTTGATTAATTTTTTCAATGACTGCAGGTTGAGAGATGTGTCAGTGTTACATTAAATGCATTTATTTATTTAGTGGTAAACAGTACACTTTTTCTAAGGGTTCTAAGTTAATGTTTACTAAAAGCTTGCAAACTGGTTTTACATCTGGGAAGGATTTGAGATAATAAAGGCAATCCATGTAAATGGGAACATATGTTTGTGACATGCACTTTAGCATGGGTGTACCCTTAATTTTAGATTAGGTAATGTTTGTTGGTGTAGCTGTCCCTTTGAGGCAACTTCTCCCATCTGAAGGTGTAAACTTCATATGTTGAAAATTTATATAGTTTTGTGTGTGTGTATGTGTGTGTGTGTAGTCTAAGTTGAAAGTGTGCAGGGGTTCTGAAAATTGTTTTTTTTTTTGTTTGTTTTCATTGAGCAAAAAACCTTGAAAAATGTGGATACAAATGGATACGAGAGAAACAACTGCACAAGAAATCAGCCTGCCAGGCATTAGTGTGTGAGCAGAAGGCAAAAGCCACATTCCGAAGAACTGTAATGTCAAATAGGGGGAGTAATAGCTTTGTACTGTAATGGCTATTGTACCCATATTGTCATGGAATGTAAATGGACTTATAGGTTCAGACAGAAAGTAAAGGGTAGCAGATCATATCAAGAAATGTAGAGTGCAAATAATAATGTTGCATGAGACATATTTGGATAAAAATGAACATGTGAACTTGAAAAAGAAAGGATTTCAGGAGGACTTTAGCAGAATATTGGGTTGAAAGGAAAAAACTAGAAATGAAGAAAGGGTAATAAATAGTTCATGATAACTGTAAGAATCAGAAGAGGTTAGAAAAGATGGAGCAAAGAGAGTGGAAAATGATTTACAAATATATTGCAAAGTTTGTAAGTCTCCCATGTATTCAGCAAAGTCCAGAAGGTTTAAGATTTATGCACAGGAAGGGTTTCGTATGCATTTTCATACCCCTGAAAAAACTTCAGAAAAATTTTCCTCAGGTGTCTTGCAATTGCTGGAGGTTTGATGGGAAAGTGAGGGGTAATTGCAGCATGGGGCAGGATGTAACAAGTTGGTAGATTTTAAAAATTACCTATATGGTACTTTGGCAGAAGTAGTTGGGGGTAGAAATGAAGGAAATTGTTCTTTTGAGCCAGATAATAGGATCTGAATTGAATAGTCGTAGCAATGCAGTACTAAGTTTGTTACTGGTTGCCAAAAAAACAAGTACTACAAAATAGTAATCAGATCTATTCCCAATTTAAATGATGTTCTGGATATTGTAAAGGAGAAAAAAGCACTAGAGAAATGGTGGGATCTTTAGAAAAGGAAAGGAGCAAATGTAATGGAAAGAAATTCAAATTTTGTGAACAATGTATGCAGAGTAATGTTGAGAAAGAAGACTGAGGTTTAATGGAAGGTGGGAATTAAGTATCTTATGCAATGTTAAAGGGATTGAAAATTGTTAAGAAAGAAAACATCTGCATATTTTGTGACAATAAAAATGGTAAATGTTACTACATTTTTTCTTTTCTGTTTGTGAACCCATACAACAGCTTAAAATGTGATGATTTTATGTTTTTAAAAAATTCTTACAGATTGTAGAGGCAGTTACATCCAGACATATCATGACAGAATTGCTTACGCTGGAATCTTAGGACATAGCAGAATTGTCATCAGTATTAGCTTGAATAGTATTTTGATTAATTGTAGTATATCATAAGACATACCTACTTAAGTTACAAATGAAAGAACAACAAATGCATTTGCATATTCACAAGCTTGGGTGTTTACAATTGCTCATTTATTTGTTATATGCGATGCCTACGGGTTTCATGTACCATGTTAACTGTTAGATCCCCATGTTGTGTTCCTGGATCATGAACAGCTGTAGTGTTTCCAGATGTGCTGAAAGCATATTTTTAAATTCAAAATAACTAGTTTATTTTCTTAAGTTTAGTGAGAGGTGATTCCATTTTGTTGGCATTGTTTTGCTAAAGCCTTTTTCTGTAATATGCTGGATATGCTAAATAAAATGAGGCCTTTGAGTGATAAGGGAATTATTTTTATGTGAATGTAGGTTATATGTAGTAGGTTTTGCTTATTTATTTAGGGTGGGACAGTAATTGTCATAGAACAGTTTGAATGTAAGTAAAAGGGGAAGAAGGGCTGAGGGTGTGGTCACTGGTAGCTGTTTTAGGGAGATGGAGTGGTGGTCATTTATAAGTAGATAAAATGACAGGTGCTATTTGTGATGGTTTGAATAGAATGAGTGATTTGGGATTGTAATAGAGAATGCCTGTTCTAGGCAAGGAGTGAAGACAACATTTGCTAGTGCCATTTTGCTTGGGAAGGAAAGTAGGAAGCAGTGGTGTCTGGGGCTGTTGTCTGATTTGTTTGTAAGGGTTTTAAATGATAGCATGGTGTTGAGGATAAGCTTGATGTATTTATATGGTGGTGGTACTTAGCTAGTTTCCTTTTGTCTGAAGTTTCCAAAAAGAGTGCCTTACTTTTAGTTGGCTCTGAGCTGGTGCCAGACAGCATGGATAGTATTTTTCTGGTATTAAGCTTTAGGCAGTTAGTTGTTAATTAATTGCCGAGTTGGCAAAAGTAACTTTGAAATTGTTTTGTATATGTGGTCAGTAGTAGGATGGGTTCTATGGAGGAACCAGGCATCGGCACAGATTATTAGTATAGAATGTACAGTCTTTATCGTATCTATAACAAATAATGAGAACAATAGGTTTGAGAACAGCCCTTTGTGGTATCACCCAGTGTAAAGGTGTCCTGTGTTAACATGTCCCTGAACATAATCTTAATTGGAAGAATCTTATTATGCTGTTCTGCATTGAATACACAGTGTATACTGCTTGCCTTTTTCAAAGCACATATCTGCTTCATACACAGATGTCTTTGTCTTGCACTGTAAACTGCATTTCTTCTGTTGAAGGCACATCCATGTTGTAAGAAAACATTTATTTTATTGTTTATAGCGGCCTCTAATTGTCCTGCTTTAGACCAGCCAACCAGGTCATGGCCGAAAACAATCCCTAGGTCTGTCCACATGACTAGATCATAAATAAAGTAAAATACATATAGAAACAAGCTTTTATTTATGCCCAATTTTTGTGTAAGATGTCAGTCTTTTTAGTTTCTACACCTTAAGGAGGATGTATGCTGTCCATTGGTATCTTAGGCCCACACTCATGTTTTTTGTTTTTTATAGAGTAAAAATTATTTCACACTCTCATACCAGGGAATTTAAAAAACCCCACCTATAATTATTCATTTTATTTTCAGTAATACTGTTGAATGCAAAATATTTTTCTGCTCAGTCTCACGCTCATTTTACACAGAATGACACTCCCCATTAGTTAGTTATGCTATAAAAAGAGTAAATGAATTGTCTAATATTGTTAAATGCTATTAAAGATGTCTAGTAGGGGTTCTAAATATAGAAAATGTAATACAGAAGCCAATACTATTTTGTATCATAAAAGTGCAGATGTTTAGTAAATAATAGCCATTAGTGGATCATGTTGCTTGGCTACAGTGTACTGCTAAACTATTTTGCAAAATATACACTACTTTTCATTACTGTCTGTATGCCATGCATCATGCAGTTCTGTAATACATGGTTTCAAATGGTGCATGTCTGACATTAGGATCAATGCTTGTTGCAAATTGTTTTGGGGTCCGTCAAGCAGATATTGATGCAGAATTGCCGATGCAGTTGTATTTGTTTGAAAATAGACCCTTGTGATCAGCTCCCCTTCATGGTTAACAGAGAAAAATATGTATGTATAAACAAGGAGCCATTTCACTGGCCATAAATAAAAAAGATAAAAAGCACTTTGACACAGCAGAAAAAGGCAACTAATTTAATCACAACAGGTTAGCGCTTTCACGGTCACTCAAACAACCTCTTCATCAGACAAACATTTCATAAAACAGTCAATATTTAAAAAACTATGCACCAATGAGAATGCCATGCTAATTAACTATCTTATAAAATTTAAAGCAAAACAACATACATAAAAAGCATATAAAAAACATATATAAAAAACTATAAATCAATAAGTTAATGTTTCAAACATTTCTGACGTAAAAATGGTTTCAAAGAAACCATATCATTGATACCTGGATATGTATCAGCTTTAAAAAGGATAATCCATTTTTGTTCAGTGGTTTCAGTCTTATTACAAATATCACCACCTCTGTTGCCTTCATTTATTAGTTCCAATACAAAAAACTTAAATTCCTGACTTATGCCATTACATTCTACATGTTTAGCTAATGCATTAGTATCCTTCCTATTACTGATATCCCTAAGATGCTCTAACACACGTTTTCTAAGGGACCTGTTGGTCTTACCAACGCAGAAAACATAACAAACTGTACAGAAACAGTAATAAACTAAATTACGATTAGTGCAATCAGCATAAAAAGGAAACTCAACAATGCAGTCATGAAAGAATACTAATGCATTAGCTAAACGTGCATTTGCTTTTTTTATATATGTTGTTTTGCTTTAAATTTTATAAGATAATTAATTAGTATGGCATTCTCATTGGTGCATAGTTTTTTAAATATTGACTGTTTTATGAAATGTTTGTCTGATGAAGCGGTTGTTTGAGTGACCATGAAAGCACTAACCTGTTGTGATTAAATTAGTTGCCTTTTTCTGCTGTGTCAAAGTGCTTTTTATCTTTTTTAATTCTAATTCATTTTATTTGCAATTCGTGTCTTCTGGGAACTTTTTATTTACTTTTGTTGTTTGCAGCCTTAATTGTTCCTGGAACATGGCAGAAGGCGCTGCTATAGAGTTGGATTATAACCCTGGTACTTCAGTACAAAAATCGAATGGGCATCGCCTAGAAAGGATTTTGATATTACAGAGGAATCCTTTCCTTGAAGTCAGAATTGATCCTGTGGCTGGTGAGAATACTAATTTCAATGTTAATGAAATGTTTGAACGCAAGTATAGAGAGTTAGAGAACAAACTCTATAAGTTCAAATGCCTACAATGGCAAAGGATGCATCTAGAGGCCGAACTGCACCATACTCGATATGCCAACTTATGGAGACACGTATCCGGAACTTTTGAAAAAATGGCAGAACTTGAACTTGAGTTTTAGCAGTGCGTATATGAACTTATTGATAGACTTTTTTTTACCCCTCTTGAAGAAGAACCAGCAGCGGATATTCGTTTGCTGCATGCTGATATCCTGACTGAATTCTCTAATGATGTTATACTTGATAAACTTGACATTCTGCATGATAGTATTACTGGCTATGATAAAAGACTACTAAACGTTAAGACCAAGAAATTAATTAGAGATGTCACAGATTTTGAGAGAGGTGCCATCTTTATATGGTCAAGACAACAGTCCTCTAATAGAGACACCAATGGTAATGTTTCAGCAGCTTCGAATGGAGGGACAGTGGCTAGTATGCAGGAAGCACCTGCGTCTCCAAATGTCAATCAGATTCGTGACCAAGTCATTGATTTGCTAGGGGGAACTGAGCGATCGTTGAATGAGCAGCCAGGAAACACTTTTTTACATACTGAGAGTAGCAGTTCAGTGGAACGAGTGGTAATGTGTTTTGATAAGATACTGTCGGCAGAAACGTCGAGTTCTGTTTTTAAATGTTCAATCAGCCATGAGTCCGGATACATCGAGGGGAGCTATTAGTAAGGTACCAGGGAAATTGTTGAATGAGCATCACCATTTTTCCCTATCAGAACCACTTCCCTACAAGCCAACACCATGAGGGAGTCGCTCGCTGAGTAGAGGGAGAAGGGGACGTGTACAGCAGAATTCACAAACTGTGGATCGAACTGTTTACAAGAACACAAGGAGTGCAGTAAGGAAGATTTGATTGTTAATTTGTCTTTACAGTTAACTGATGCACAATGAAGAGTGCTTAATAAAGGGCTGACTTTCATTCCCTCATAGTAGTCAAATATTGTTGATGTATTGTTGAATTTGAAGATGTTTGCTAGACAGTTGAATTTGAGGGTTGAGTTTGGCGCTAATAATAATCATTCGAGCAGTTGTCCTTTTAAAAAAGCCAGCACTTATATTCCTAAACCGCATCCCAGTGTTGAAGCATTCAGTAGTGTTTGTGAAGAGGATATTAGGAAATGCTTTGATAATGAACGTAAATGTAAATTTTTTAATTTAACTAGAGATGAAAATGATGCGTTAATGGAACTTAAAATTTTGAAAACAATATATTTTCTTCCTGCAGATAAAGGAGGGGGAGTGGTCCTACTAGATATAGATAAATATGTTGAGAGCATGCTTCAGTTCTTGAGTGATTCTGATACTTTTGCTACTATTTCTAAAGTTATGGTTAGAGCACTTATTGAGAAAGTTTTGTTTCTCATCTTTGATTTGTTGATTTCTAGAGTCATTAATGAGGATTTGTTTAAATATTTTAGTGTAGATAATCCAAATATTCCCCTAATATATGGTTTGCCTAAACTACACAAAAGTCTGGTGGATCCACCTATGCGATCAATTGTGTCCGGGAGTGGCTGGGTCACTGAGTCTCTCTCTGTTTTTGAAGAGAAGATGCTATGAACTATTGTTGCTCAACAACCTATTATTTTAAGGGACACAAAACATTTTCTAGAAGAACTGTATAGAGGGACTGCAGGATTGGATAGCGCTAGAGAGCTATTACTTGTTATCCTGGACATAGGCTCATTGTTTACGGTCATCCCCAATGAATGGTGTATTGAAAATATCAGGACTATGCTTAATGGTATGAAATGTTACTCGAATTATAAGGTTTTTCTTATTTGTGAGTTACTTGGTATCATCCTTGATAACAATGTATTTATGTTTGGTAATGACTATTACTTGCAGAAAGTTGGCGTGGCTATGGGTACGTCTTGTGCCAATAGCTATGCCAACTTAGCTTTAGCTCAATGGGAGTCTGAAATAGGGATTTTAGCTCATCCTAGGTGCTTTGGTATAGACGTTTTGTTGACTATGTTTTTTTGTTATGGGAAGGTGATGGAGCTAGTCTGTCTTAATTTATAGAGTGGTTGCATTCTACCACTTCATTTTTAAGGTTTACCTATGAATATTCAGTGGAAAAGGTAAGCTTTTTAGATTTTTATATTAATAGGAAAGACATAGGTGGCTTTAAAACATCTCTATATAGGAAAAAGATTAGAAAAAATACTTTACTACATAAAGGTAGTATGCATCCACGCCATGTGTCCAGGAATGTGCTTAAAGGTCAATTCCTTAGGATGATGAGAAAACATAGTGATGAACGTGATTTGTTACAAGCTTTTAATACTTTGAAGATAGACTGTCTCAGCAGGTGATATTCTGAGAGAGAAGTTAGTAACTGCATAAATCAAGTTCTGAAAGAAAGGCACAGCCTAGGTAAACCTTATTTTTCAGAAAAATCGTATCCAGATGTGGTTGAGTCATCTGATAGCAACAATATGAATATGAGGTTTTTGTTAACCTATGCAAGTGATGTCAGTATATTCTGTGATGTTATTAGGAAACATTGGAATATTCTATACTCAGATAATAAGCTGAGAGAATGTATTTCTCAGACAGCACTGTTCTCTTTTAAGAATAACTTGTCTTTAAAGAAACAACTTTGTTATAGTAAAGATGATGTTGTTCTAGAATCGCAAAGTAAGGGTACATATCCATGTAGACATTGCCGTGTCTGTAAATTTCTATATAGTGCCCCCCAGTTTAGACATCCCTTTCATGACTGCTTTGTTGAGTTTCCTTTTTATGCTGATTGTACAGAAACAGTAATAAACTAAATTACGACTAGTGCAGTTTGTTATGTTTTCTATGTTGGTAAGACCAACAGGTCCCTTAGAGAACGATTGTTAGAGCATCTTAGGGATAGCAGTAATAGGAAGAATACTAATGCATTAGCTAAACATGTAGAATGTAATGGCATAAGTCATGAATTTAAGTTTTTTGTATAGGAACTAATAAATGAAGGCAAGAGAGGTGGTGATATTTGTAATAAGACTGAAGCCATTGAGCAAAAATGGATTATCCTTTTTAAAGCTGCTACATATCCAGGTATCAATAATATGGTTTCTTTGAAACCATTTTTACGTCAGAGATGTTTGAAACATTAACTTATTGATTTTTAGTTTTTTAAATATATTTTATATGCTTTTTTAATATATGTTGTTTTGCTTTAAATTTTATAAGATAGTATGGCATTCTCATTGATGCATTGCTTTTAAAATATTGACTGTTTTATGAAATGTTTGTCTGATGAAGCTGTTGTTTGAGTGAACGTGAAAGCGCTAACCTATTGTGATTAAATTAGTTGCCTTTTTCTGCTGTGTCGAACTGCTTTTTATCTTTTTTATTTCAAATTCATTTTATTTGCACTTCGTGTCTTCTGGGAACTTTTTATTTACTTTTGTCATTTCACTGGCCAGATGTATTTTCTTTGAATGTGGGTTTCAGTGCAAAATGAATGTGAGTTTCAAGGGCAGAGAAGTTTTAATGCCAAGTCTGTTTTCATTGTGAGAGTGTATTGCTTTGTTTAGCAGATGTCTATTAATATTAATTAATATTGAAAGCTGCTCTCTCTAAAGCTAAAAACACAGCATCAGTGGGACCGGATGGTGTCCCCGGCTGTGTGCTACACGAGCTAAATGAGGAATTAAACCCGCACATAAGGCAGCTGTTTAATCTCAGCCTTACCACAGGATACGTGCCCAAGGAGTGGCGTATGGCAACTGTGGTCCCACTCCACAAAGGTGGCGCCTCTACGGACCCTGGTAATTACCGCCCCATAAGCTTAACAAGTCTAGTCTGCAAAGCTATGGAGAGGATCATAATGGAGCTCATAAACAAAGATATAGGGGACTTGCAGACATTGGACCCGACCCAGTTTGGCTTTGTCAAGGGAAGATCATGCCTTTTGAACTTGGTCGACTTCTTCGAAATAGTCACCAAGGCCATTGATGAGGAAAGGCAGTCCATACAGCCTACCTTGACCTTGCAAGGCTTTGACACAATACCCCACTCAGGTATTGTAGAAAAACTTACCAGCTTAAATGTAAACCCATATGTCACAAGATGGGTTGCAAACTGGCTTAAGGACAGAACCCACAGGGTTAGAGTTGCTGGCGCTGTGTCAGACTCCAAGCCGGTCACAAGTGGTGTCCCACAGGGCTCGGTCCTTGGCCCCTATTGTTTGGCATCTACTTCCCAGAAGTACAGGCCAACATGGGAGGACTTTGGCTGACAAAGTTTGCAGATGACTGCAAGCTGGGCGCCATAGTGGAAAGTGCATCGGACACGGATATCCTTCAGAAGGGACTCACTGAAACAGATAGCTGGTGCCAGAGCCATGGCCTGAAGTTAAACGCCAAAAATGTATAGTCATACCCTTCGGTAAAAACAAGGTAACCCCAAGCTACCATATAGGTGGCAATCCACTAAGCACAGAAGAGGTTATCAGGGACCTGGGGACCCAGGTTGACAGTGGCCTTTCTTTTGACACTCACATTGCTAAAGTGGTTAAAAAGACCTTCTACATTGCCCACCTGATCATGAAGGGATTCACATCCAGATCTAGTGAGGTCATTGTTCCCTGTACTCTTCACTTATCAGACCAATGATCGAGTACAATGCCCCATTCGGGATGTATCTCACCCGACATCTGCAGCAATTGGAGAGACCCCAAAAGTTCCTCACCAAAAGGATAAAGGGACTCCAAAATCTGTCATATGCTGCCAGATTGAAGAAACTCCAGCTCTATTCAGTTGCATACCGTCTGCTCAGAGGTGACATGTGCCTGACATACAAGGCCATGTCCAACCCGGAATTAATGGACATGCTCCACCTCAAAAATCCAAATCCACCAAAACCACTAGAGCAAGCGACTTAAACCTTAGCACGGATATAAATAGGACGTGCTGGAGGGATAGATTTATCACTCAGAGACTCCCTATGCTGTGGAATAAAATCCCGGTCCATGTGAGGCAGAGCACCTCGCTGACTCTGTTCAAGAGAAATCTAGACCTGTGGATGGGAGATCGTAGGTTTACCCCGGGAATCATCTCTGGGTCACTGCTGGACAGAGGCACAACAAACTAATGGGCACAGTATTTTTTCATATAAGGGGTGGCGTAAGCCACAATAATTTGGGCTAGGCTTATAAATGCCTTAGGGCAGATAGCCTAGTATAAACCTATGAACCTATGAACCTATTAGTATTTGTGCTATAAAATGTAAATAATTTTAAAGGAAATCAAAATAATCATTGTAGAAGTAAAGCAGTATGCACATTACAGTGTTTATTGTAAATGGTGCAAAAAAGCCAAGTTATGGGACATTGGAATGGCTGCAGGGGCACTCTGGGGCCATATTTTTTCCGTTCTTCAGTTTGCGTTTGAAAGTTGGTATCCCACAATTCTAATGGAGTGGGTGGGGTTACATAATTTTTTATGCAAATTTTATGTTATTCACCACACAGATTTGTACCTATATTTCATGGGCCTTTGTCCAGATTTTTGATGTTTCCAGGTTATGAGGTATGGTGCTGAGATAAAGCATTTTGACCAACTCTTGGGAGCTTCCAGTTTTCATAGGAGTATGGAGTGGTTCACACACTCATATGCATGAGTAAGTTTGATAAAAACTGATCCTGAAAGATGACTGTTTTTCCATGGTCATATAAATCTGTCACCATATAGCTATTGTCCATTGCTCTTGATGTATGGGATTGTTGGACTCCTTCCAAAATTTCTAGAACTTGTCCCTGTTTTAAGACTGTTTTTTTTAGGTGAGAGATGATCAAGGGGCATACATCTCTCTTTTTAGTTATTTCCTTTGTGCAAGAAAAAGCTTGTCCATGACGAATTTGAATATTGAATTAAACATAGCTGTAGCTGATGTTAAGTGCAATGCAGTGCAGTGCTATTGTAGGGGACCATTCTTTATTAAATGTTCATTGTGTACTGGGTTTTCCTTTGATTCTAGGAAGGCTGTGGTGATAATTGACATTCAAGGGAGTCCAGGGGATTTAAATAACATGATGGCTTAATTAGTGAGGTGATCACATGTATTACTGAGCAAATACTTTGTTTCTACTATTCTCTGGGGGATGTTGGTAATGATTAAATCTGATAGGCTGCCTTTATTACTACTGGCACTGGTTCTTGTAGGTGAGATGACTACCTATGTAAGGTTATATTGACTGAGGAATTGAATAAGTTGCATTTTATAGGTCCTAACACAGTGATGGTGAACCTTTTGGGCTGTGCGTGTCAAAAATTTGGGAAATGCCTATCTTGACTCAGCTGGTGTGTCACCCCCCCCCCCCCTCCACGAACAAAGAGTCCAATCGTGTGCTGCTACGTTTTATAAAAGTTAAAGAAAATTCAGTGACTTACAATAGACAAAAAAATATGAGCACTGATAATTGGGCTTAAAATAGTGCACCAAAAAATTGCTCTACTTTTAATAATAATTTTGAATTGATTTGAAAAAATATGAACACATTGCATTTGATTTGACTATCATCAATTAATGACTTTTTTGTTGATGAGTTTTAATAGATAAGTGCATAGTCACATATTTCTTGTATTTTTGTTCATTCAGTTTCTTTGGTAACTTGGGGGTTGGTGAATTCTGGTGTGTCAACGAAAACGTTGTGGCGTGTCACCTTTGACACACGTGTCATGGGTTCACCATCACCGTCCTATCATGTCAATATAAAATACATTGTGATTTTTGGTCCTAAAAGAAAAGTATTAAGTATATATTGCTCAGTGTAAATTAAACTTAATGATGTACTAAACATTCGGTATGTTATTTTCATTAAAATCAAACATTTGAATACATTAAGAGTTTTTGTAAGTCAAGGAAACATTTGTCATTCGCAACATTTTAACTCTGAGGCCCTCCATATAGCTTCCTGCTTCCTTCAGTGAGTTTGGTATCTGTTCTTGCTACACTGCAGCTGTGATTAGGTGCTTTACTTTCAGGAATTTCTCTCTACAGCTTTTGAACCCAAATGTCTGTCTGCTAACAAAAGGACTGGCTGTGAGATTCTGATTTCTTTTCTTCATGACCCTTCAGGTTTGATGTGTTTGTTTTGTGCAAATTCTGTACAGCTTGCTATCTTCCCCATGAACTGTGTAGAATCATTGCTGACAATCATGCCTTTCAGCTGTCCAGATTTTCACAGAATGTCAAAATTTTGGCTCATACTTTGTTCCTCATAAAATTTGTGGTCTCATTGATGATTGAATTCACTAAATGGTAGACATTTGAGTTTCAAACTTCATGTCCTTCAGAAAATCCATTTATAACCTGTAATATCAGATTGTCTGATATCTCTAGTGAGAGGCTGTAAATGCAGATCAAACAAATCCTTGTGTGGTTCCCTTGATAGACTGACCATTTGTGACAGTCTTCCACCCTAGTTTTTGCTTTCATCTCATCTGTAGATACCAAAGTTATTCATTTCTGTAGGAAGGCAAATGCCCCCAGTGATTTCCCAAATGACTTTTTTGGCATTTGGACCTAGCAGGATTATTTATTTTTTTGTCCACAGCATCTGTATCATTAAAGTTCTATTAATAGTTTAACATTTGCCTGCCTTCTGTGAAACATTAATCTAGTTTTATTACCTTTGGTAAGATTTGCCTCAGTCATTTGGCTGAACTTTTTATGAAAACTGTAAAATTCATGGTTTAGAATTGAAATGGGTCTACAGTCCATAGTCAAATGGAATGCTCCCTTCCTTGAATTTGAATACCATCACTGCGTTATGTCAAGGAGAAAGCACCTTGACACTCAAAAGACTACTGTAAAATAATTCTTTCTAGAGCTTGATTATTTCATTTTCTTCTCTTTTTTCAAATTTCTGTTTAAATTCCACTTGATGTTCATCGTGTTTCACTGTTGCAGTCATCACTGTAGGGTTCTTCCTGCCGGCAGGCAGCCCTCGGTCGGCCAGAATCCCAAAGTCTGGGTCCGGCGTCGGCTGTGCAGTCACCCTCCCTGACGTCAGTGCGCCAGGGGTATAAAGCTCCCAGCCGACACCATGTTCTCCAGTCTTTCTTGCCGCACGGTAGAAGCAGTTCGCAAGTGCCGGTCGGCTGACTCCTGTTATTTTTTGGTGCTTCATACCGAAGACATTCTTGTTTTCAAAGCTAAGTACCCCGTTGGGGAAACTTTTTTCTTGCTCCAGACTGATGTCAGAAAAAGTTAATAATTGTATTTCATGTGGGAAGCAAATACTTCTTAAGGATTTTCACTCTTACTGTATTCCTTGTCTAGGCCCTGACCACGACATAGCTAGTTGTCGGTTTTGTGCTAGATTTAATCACCGTACTCTTAAACGGAGATACGATTTTGCCTTTCATTACTTTGGGAGGCGATTTAATTATAACATGTCGTCGGACACGCTTCCGACTACCGGAGTTCATAAAAGGCACAAGGATAAGGATAGGCCTCCGAGGTCCAAATCAGACGACAGTTTACAAGCAGAGCCAGCTGCCAGTTCGGCCGTCGTCAGTGAGGCGCTTTCGCAGCCCCTGTCGTTGGCCATTACAGAACCGCTTGCCGAAATGGACTCCCACGAGGAGCCAACTAGGCCTTTGAATACTCCAGGTGCAGGACCTTCAGATACTGCTCCCACGGATGGGTCCGGAGCCACTGTGCAGGTACCGGCTTCCAAGGGGGTTTTCAGGCCTACGCAGCTTCAGGTAAAGGCAAGGACTCCTTCTAAAACAAAGACTCAAGCCCAGGCCTCCTCTGATCCGGGACCTAAATCTCAAAAACAAATGCTTAAGATGGCAGAGGACTTGCTAACTATGATTAGGGGTTCACATCCCCCTCCAGACAAAAGGCCAAGACAAGAATTTGATTATGAATCCTCTGATCAGGCATCTATCTCTTCTGTGTCTTCCTCTGAACAGGATTATACTTTCCCTCCTTATGAGGATTCTGATGCTGAGGAATCCATTCCTTCAGCTTCTCCTCCTGAGGATTATTCTTTTGGGGAAACGTTACATGACATGAGGGAACATTTTCACTGGGCAGGACAGGAGTACTCTGAATCTAAGAGAAGGCTTAGGGATTTCCTTCTTCTTCCCCAACACAGACCCCTGGCTATTCCTCCTATTTTGGATATTGTGGATGATGTGTTTTCTGAGTCTAATTTAACTCCTGACTCCTTTCCTCCGGCCCCTGCTAAGCCTGATAGATATTACAGAGTCCCTGACTCCCACCAGTTTCTTTATAAAATCCTACTGCTGATCCAGAAACCATTTCTCGGGGTACTAAGGGTGTTAAGGCCACCACTGCTAAGAACCCTATTCCGTTAGATAAGGATTCTAGAGCTTTGGAGAGATGGGGCAAAAAAGTGTACACTTCTGCTACTTTATCTATTAGGGCTTTAAATTGTTAATTTCATATGTTGAAATATCAGCAATACCTTTTGTCTGTTAGGAAACAAAAACTGGGTACCTTTTTCTGCATGTGCAGACAATAAGGAATTACATGATTTGATGCATGCTACTGAGCAGGTGGGGAAACATACCTTACACTGTGGTTTTGATGCTTTGGAGGCCTCTTGCAGGGCGGCTGCCAGTGGCACGGTCATTAGAAGGCATGCTTGGTTAAAGGAACAAAATTTGCCAGATCAAGTGAAAGCAAAGTTACTGGATGCTCCTGTTCAACATAATGTTTTGTTTGGGTCTAAGGCTGAAGAGGTTATAAAGAAAATGGAGGATAAGGCAAAATCCATGCAAATGGTTAAGGATTTCTTACAAGTTCAGCCTCCTAGATTTAGCAGAAATTGGCCAGCTAAAAATTGGTCCTTTCCCAGCTCGGACAGGCCTCAGGGGGCTAGATATAGGTGCCCCAGAGGGAGGGCCCAAGCACAGACCTCTTATAGACCTAGACAGTGGAGTGCTTCCACCCCCAGGGGTGGAGAAGATAGGTCTCAACCTTACAGGAAAGAGGCTCAATGACTCCCCCTGCATGGCTCCAGGAACTTCTCTCTTGGAAGCTCCTCTGGGAGGAAAACTTTCTCATTTTCACCAAAATTGGACTTACATAACCCAACACAAGTGGGTTCTGGATTTAATTTTAAGAGGTTACAAATTCCACTTTCACACCTTACCAAAACCCAATGGATGGCCAGACCTACCAAAAACTCAATGGGCAGAGGCATTAAAACAGGTGAGGTCCCTCATGGCTATGATGGCCATAGAACTGGTTCCAAATTCAGAGACAGGACAAGGCTTTTATTCAAGACTCTTTCTAGTTCCCAGAAAGCAAAATACTTGGAGACCCATCCTGGATCTGTCAGTCTTAAATACTTTCCTGGAGATACCAAAGTTCAAGATGCTTAATCTGCAGCAGCTACTTCCAATGTTGAGCAAAAATGCATGGATGGTGACATTGGATTTAAAGGAGGCTTACCTACACATTCCTATCAGACAGGAGTGCAGAAGATACCTCAGGTTCAAGGCAGGCTCGAAACATTACCAATTCTCTGTGCTGCCCTTTGGCTTGTCTACTGCGCCCAGGGTCTTTACCAAGTGCCTGGCACCAGTAGTAGCTTACTGCAAACTCAAGGGAATTCAGATTTGCCCTTATCTGGACGACTGCCTTATTCAAGCAGACAGCAAGGACATTTTACTCCAGCACCTGGAATTTGTTCAGAATTTACTCAAGTACCTGGGATTCACTGTGAACGTAAAAAAGTCAAATTTGACACCCACTCAACAGATAACTTTCCTGGGTGCTCTTTTAAACACAACAACCCAGATGGCATTCCTGACATCAGAAAAACAACTACAGCTGGCTTCAACTTTCAAAAGCCTCGCGTTAATGTCTCAGCTAACTGCAAGGAAATTCCTGCAGGCTTTGGGTTACATGGCTTCCTGCATCCTACTCATATCATATGCAAGACTGCATATGAGGAAGATACAATGGTACCTAAAAAGCGTATGGTCCCAACATTGTTACAGTCTGGAAACAGTGATTGCTGTCTTGCCTTGCCTGCAAAAGGAATTCCATTGGTGGGCCATGGCATGTCTTTAAAACAAAGGGAAAGCCTTCAGTCTACCTCCAGCCTACCAAGTGATAACCACGGACACTTCGGATTATGCATGGGGAGCTCACTTGCAGGGGAAAGGCCTGCAAGGTTTTTGGACAGAGGATCAGAAGCATCTACATATCAACTTAAAAGAGATGTTAGCTGTGCAGAATGCCCTCTTGGCTTTCAGGGATCTTTTACAGCCAGGTCAGCTACTGATACGGACAGACAACACCACAGTTATGTGGTGCATAAACAAGCAAGGGGGTTCACACTCCTGTCCCCTTTGCAGACTAGCCATGACTCTATGGAACACAGCACTAGCTTGCAAAGTGGGCCTACAAGCTCAATTCCTGCCAGGGAAACAAAACACTCTGACAGACAGCCTGAGCAGGAACCTGTCAGACCCACACGAGTGGATGCTAGACACCCAAATATTCAAGATGATTACAGAAGCCTGGGGCTTCCCGGACATAGATCTATTTGCATCTCCCCACAACTACCAGTTAACAGACTTTTTGCACAAGGACATATCACAAGCTAGCATGGAAAGTGCATGCTCTCTCATTCAGTTGGAGGAACCTCTCGGGGTATGCCTTTCCACCACTACCTCTTCTACCAAGGGTGTTATTAAAAATAAAACAGGACAAACCAAAGCTGATCTTACTAGCCCCTAATTGTCCTCGACAGTTTTGGTACTCAACACTGATAAATCAATCCTAGGAACCTCTTTGGATTCTACCTCAGATTCCAAATCTTTTGTCTCAACATCAGGGCCAGGTCCTGCACTCTCATATCAAAACTCTCAGCCTGGCAGCCTGGCATATTCAGGGTCTATGATTAATCCTACCCTTTCCAAACAAGTCATGGATGTTATCTTAGAAGCCAGAAGGCCTAGCACTAGGAAGTCTTACGAAGGTAAATGGAAGAGATTTTGCTCCTGGATGCATGCTCAGGAATCAGATCCTCACATTGCAAATATTCCATTGATTTTACATTACCTAACAGATATGTTGCATAAGGGTTTATCTTTTTCCTCCATAAAAATACATGCCTCAGCTATCTCTGCACAGTACAATACAGATCCTCCAATTTTTTCACATCCACTACTGAAACAATATCTCAGAGAGCAAAGAATTTAAGGCCCCCTAGGACACCACCCATTCCTGCCTGGGTCCTCAGTTATGTCCTGGAAAAACTTACTCTGCCTCCTTTTGAGCCTGCTGCCACATCTGATATAAAGTATTTATCATGGAAGACTGTTATCCTACTGGCTTTAACTTCAGCCAGGAGAGTGTCGGAGTTACAAGCGCTCATGGCTGTGGAACCTTACATTATTTTTCATCAAGACAGGGTTTCTTTGAGGACTAACCCTACTTTCATGCCTAAAGTGGTTTCTAAAGTGGCCTTAAACCAAACTATTCACCTGCCAACTTTTTTCCCTAATCCACAAAATAAGGAGGAGAGGATCTTGCATTCTTTGGACATGCACAGACAACTTCGCTTTTACCTGGACAGAACCAAGGATATCAGGAAAACAGAACAACTGTTTGTTTCTTATGCAGCAAATTCCCAAGGCAAAGCTATTTCAAAACAGACCATTTCTAAATGGATTATTCATGGAATCAGATTTTGTTACTCTCATCATGGAAAGCAAATCCCAGGAAAAATTAGGACTCACTCTACCAGAGCTGCTGCTACTTCAGCTGCCTTTCTCAGGGGTGTCCCTACCAAAGATATTTTGGAAGCTGCAACTTGGAGTTCAGTGCATACTTTCTCTAAGCACTATAATCTCCCTCTTTATTCTAAGTCTAGGGCAGGCTTTGCTTCTGCAGTCTTGCAAGGCCTTCTAGCTGCCTCTTCTACTGAATAACCACCACCCTTTATCTCAGCTTTGGGATTCAACCCTACAGTGATGACTGTAACAGTGAAACACGATGAACATAGTACAGTTGTGTACACTTACCATAAATGTAGATGTTCGAGTATCTTCACTGTTGCAGTCTGAGTTACCCACCCTCCTGTCCCCTCTTATACTCTTATTGGTGTGGTTCCCTACTTCACCCTTCTTCTGGGGTGTATTTGCTACAGGGTATGGGGTTTGTTGTATGTTACATTTTTGTTTTACTTTCAGCCTTTACTTTTGGCCACCTGACATCTGGGGCAAGAAAAACTGGAGAACATGGCGTCGGCTGGGAGCTTTATGCCCCTAGCGCATTGACGTCAGGGAGGGTAACTGCACAGCCGACGCCGGACCCAGACTTTGGGATTCTGGATGACCGAGGGCTGCCTGCTGGCAGGAAGAACCCTACAGTGATGATTGCAACAGTGAAGACACTCGAACATCTACATTTATGGTAAGTGTACACAACTGTACTTTCCTGGTGTCTTCCATGTATTTTGACTCATTAATGCCTCCTTCATTTAATTTTCCTAGATCCTCCCATTAAACATGTTTTTACACCTTTTATCTTCTGTTATTGTAGGCAGGATAAGTTTCCCTAAGTAACCCTTCATCTATTGCACTTTATTTTCTACTTTTTTATCTTGTACTTTGTCATTAATTTTATTGTTTCTTCTGGATCTGTGTCATGTCTCGCGTTGTCTGGATTTCTGATCTTTTTAGTCATACTATAATTTCTTGCTGCTGTTTCTCACTGGCTTTGCTCTGTATTCATTCAAGTTCTCTAGACATTTTGCCTACTTTAAGCTGCTTTTCCTGCTGATCTGACCAGCTGTTAGTCATTTGTTTTTGTAGTTCCTTCAGTTTTCTTACGCCCACTAAGTGTTTCTCTTTTGAGTATTATTCCAATTCTCCTAGGCTTTCATCATGGCAGTGTTTAAGTTACAGTTACTGTATCCCATTTCACAGCTAATCCTTTGTTACCAAGCACTCACTCTTGCAAAGAATCTTTTAAGGTTTGGTCTATCCACTCACTTAATGCTTTGCTTTTCAAAAGATATGTTTAGAAGTGCCATTGTCAGTATAGACTTTTTTCCTGATCTGTAGTGCAATTTGTGTAAGTATATATTCAGAAATAATTACACGATTTGTGGTTTTTGTCATGCATTAGGTTAATATGCTCTTTTGAAATGTAACATCTATCCAGCCTTGCCCAATTTCCATATTTCCCAGAAAAGTAGGTACATTCTTTCTTCTTGTCTTTCGTATGCTCATGACATCTAGTAATCCAAATGTGTGCAAATATTTATCCAAGCATCTGCCCTCCATTGGTACCTTATGTTGTCTAGCTACATTTTCCTTGTATATGGTACTTCATTCCTAGACTACCACTGTTATAATTTCTGGGTACAGGGCTATCACTTCTCCAGTTGTTTGTTTTATGTCCTGCTTTGTGGACCTTTGATGTGCATAAATTGTAGCTAGTGTGATTCTAACACTGAGTCAGTCAGCTTCTCCTTGCCATTATATATCTTCCTTGACTGTGCTTTGCTTTCTCAATTTGATTTCCTATGTCTTTCTTTACTATTAGTAACAAGCCTCTCTCTTACTCCTCCTGTTCTTACAGCAAAATCACATTTTCCCACTTTCTTTTATTATGAGTTCATGTTTTTCATGGTAGAGGGGAGTTTCTTGTAGCATTATTTGCAGCTTTTTATATGCCTTCTCTATTTGCTTGCTGCCGTTTATGGACTTCTTTGCCATGGCCTTGTTCACGCATTGCTTCTTCCCAGACAGAGTTCCCTGTTAAGTCCTTGGAATCATGTCCTTGACTTTGTTTCCTCAGTGCTCATCTTTCTTAATGGCCTTGATGTGATTCTGTAACCTGTTCTTTGTGAGATGTTTTAGTTCATTTCCTCAAGAAGAGTCATAACTGCTAGGTACAACAGATGCATTTTTATCTTATCATTTAACCTATAAAGAAAGTTCCCTCACTAATGGGTCAAGAAATCCCTCATTTTTTGCTGGATGATTCACCCAACTGACAGTTACAGTTGGAATCCCTGTATGTAAGGCAGGTATATACTTGCATATCCCTTGTCTGCAGAGAGAGAGTGACAAATCTTCATTGTTCCTAATTCGCAAGATGGTAATTACTAAAAGCAAAGGAGTAAATTGGTAGGTATTTGGGACAAGGATATTTACATACTTGATTCATTGTGTCATGCTGTGCTTTGCTAGGGAATGCTCATTTGCCAACAAGCAAGGGAACTTGTAGAAATAGATGCAAATGCTGATTGGTGGTGAAGATGATCCCAACCATGAGAACCTTCTGTGAGATTTATTTTTATGGATTAACTGATATTCTAAGGCAGTATTATTTTCAGCAGCACTTTTTCTTCAGGTGCCCTGCAAGGTGGTGACTATTGTGTTTTGCAGTACTATGACAGAGAATAGAGTTAAATTAAAGATACACCATTACATAAATTGCACAAATCCTGCCTTCCCTTAAATTTCACTCGTATTGAATGTTATTCTATATATCTTAATCCCACAAAATTCCATGTATCTATATATACTTTGTTCCTTCCCTTCTCTAAAGATCCTACCTCCAATATTTTTATCTCCTTTATGATGTTCAGTACTTCAGTTACAGTTGGCTTAGGTTTTGATTTCTTTTCTCTAGTAATTTTTTTTTTTGGCAGCCAGTAGCATTTTTAAACACCTTTATTAAATGATTGCCTAAGACATAGGCAAACGTACATTAATAGAAAAGAAAACAAACCATGTTACCATTTGTTTTCCTTTTAAAAAGCAAGTAATCTCCGTGGTGTCCTCAAAGTCTCAAACAACCCAATAAACAAGTATAGTAGGTCCAAAAACAAAACAGTGTAAGAAACTTCTCTGTCTGGAATGTTTTCAATCCATATATAGCTAGTTAATCACTAGTATATTAATAAGATCAGATAATAGTAGTAGAAGTAACAAACTTGAACTCGTCCTAAATCAAAAAATCATAAAAAATATCATTTGAAATATTATACAGAATTACCAAGTATTCAAAAGTAATCCAAGCAGGGTAGAGTTAGACAGTCGAATTTCGACTAGAAACAGAGTGTCTACCCTGCTTGGATTACTTTTGAATACTTAGGAATTCTGTATAATATTTCAAATTATATTTTTTATTATTTTTTGACTTAGAATTAGTTTAAGTTCGCTACTTCTACTACTGTTATCTGATCTTATTAATATACAGTGATTAACTTGATATATATGGATTAAAAATCTTTCACACACAAGTTTTTTACACTGTTTTGTTTTTGGACCTACTATACTTTTTCAGTGAGTTGAGACTTCAAGGACACCACGGAGATTACTTGTTTTTTAAAAGGAAAAAAATGGTAACATGTTTTTTTTTTCTTTTCTATTAATGTACATTTGCCTATGTCTTAGGCAATCAATTAATAAAGGTGTTTCATTTTTTCCTTTTACATACATTATAAATCATATATATT
This sequence comes from Protopterus annectens, assembly GCF_019279795.1. Classification (NCBI taxonomy): domain Eukaryota; kingdom Metazoa; phylum Chordata; order Ceratodontiformes; family Protopteridae; genus Protopterus; species Protopterus annectens. The sequence continues at coordinate 1,813,292,000 of NC_056733.1, forward strand.
TATTTTTTTATATTTGTCATCAGTTGAACATCACATAAATTGCTCAGTTCCTACTTTCCTTTAAACCTCACTCCTGAACATTATTCTGCATGCAATGTTCCACAATTTGCACTTATTTCTATGCATTTTGCTCCTTCTCTTTTCTAAAGCTCCCTTCCAGTTCTTTTATCTCTTTCACAATATTCAGCACTTTAAATACCATTGGTTTAGACTTTTGGCAGTCAACAGAATTAAACTTAACAAGGTCTTACTGTGTCTAGGTAATTCAGATCCTGTGTACCAGCTCGGAAGAATCATTTCTTTAGTTACAGCCATTTGCTCACCCAGTGTTTCTGACAGAGTACTCCGTAAGGAATTTTTAAAATCTGCAACTCATTACTCCCAATATGTTCCCACTTAAATCTTTCTTCCTCATCACACCTCCAACATTTACTGTCTACCAGATGAAAAATTCTGTGAGGTCTGCTTGTGGTATAAAAGTATCTATGAAAATACTTACAAAAATTTTAAATCTTCTGGACTTTGTTACATACTTAGAAGCCATGCATATGTCCTCCCATTGTTTTAAACTGCTTTTCCAGTCTGTCTTTCCAATCTTTTCTAACCTCCTCTGATTGATTCTTATAGTTATCATGCAATATTTTATATGCCCTACTAATTATCCATTTTTAACAGCAGCATCTGTTTTAAATTCACCTAAAAACTCTACCAGAGCAGGTGTTTCACTTAGGATTCCCCTATCCCTTTCAATCCCTGGTAGGAAAGGCAGTGTTTAGCCTGCAGTCCAAATGTCTTTCCGACCTCATCCCACTACGTTACCTTTCCCTCTCTATTTGTTCCCAAAACCTTTGTTCCATTGCCATTTTCTCCAGTAAATTCCAGTCCCTTCCTGCCTATTGTATGTACCCCTACTTACAGTCATCCCTGTTGGTAAAATCCCCTTCCTCCATTCTTATGTTGCCTTAGTTCTTAGAATACTTTCTGCTACTTTATGAATACAATATTCTGTGTGATTGTTATTCTCCTTAAGTATCTGCGTCCAAAATCCCACCCTTAACTTCCCCCCGCGTCACCCTCATCCCTTTCCACTTTGAATTATATAACGTTTTGCTTGTGTTATGTATATGAGCCTTAACTGTGTAGCTCATAAATATCCCTTTAGATCAGGTAGTTCTAAACAACCGTGTTCTATATGAGGGATCAAGTTATCCCCCTTAACTCTTTCCCTCACAGATAAATTCCTTCAACTCTTTATTTTTTGTTGTCCACAGCTTCTCCTCTGGTCACTAATAATACGTCTGATCTGTGTATAAAACTAAAGGGACTAAAAACTTTTTCACTAAAAGTATCTTACTGTCCTTGTCCATAAACAGGAGCTTCTAGTTTCTCAGCTTTTGTATTATTGTTTGTTTAGTCTCTTCCCACATATTCTTAGCTGCCATAAGAGAAGCCTTTTTAATCCATACACATAAATAGTTCTGTCATGGCCCCATAAATGTGGGTATTGCTGAGCCAAATCATGTGTGTGTACATAATTAATGACTATAGCCCTTGTTTTATCTTCCTTAATTTTATATCCCAAAAGACTTGAAACTGTCTCAGAATGTTTCACAATCCTGAGATGACCTTTTCTGGATTTGTCAGATACAAAATAATATCATCTGCAAATAAAGCCAACTTTTCTTGATTAACATGCCAACAATATCCTTGAATATCTGAATCCACTATTTTCTTTGCCTGTGGTTCTAAATATAAAGCAAGTAACAAAGGGAAAAGCAAACACCCTTGCCTAGTTTTTCTGTTCAAACACAACATTTTGGAGAACAGACAGTTAATGGCATTTGTTGATATTAGAACATAAGTGCATGCAATATTTTATATTAGTTGATTTATTAGGAAGTGTATGGAATGAGTAATAAGACATTGATAGGTATGAATTTTTCCCTAGGATTATGGTAGTTTGAGCTGAGATATAATATACAGATGATTTTGGATGGCGAAAACTGAGTGGAAGCGCAGGATTGGTGGGCTGAGAGAAATAGGTAGGTGGTTAGAGTAATGATAGATTATTATGTTTTAAAGTTGAAATGAGTCTATATGAAACTGAGTCTGATGGGTGTTTACCATCTTTAGGTAATACAGCCACCATTGTTCTTCCAAGATATTGGTGCTTCCCCTCCTTTTAAAATAATGGTAAAATCTCTGAGATCACTGCTACTGTTGTCCCTCCTTATTTCCAAACTTCCACAGGAATATGATCTGCTCCTAAAAACTTTCCTACAGATTGATTATACATCACTGTTTTTATCTGATCTCCTATCTTAACTGTTAGTTGAGCCTTGTCTTGCATAAATATTTCCATTTGTGCTCTTTTCCTGATTTCCACATATCTTTGTTTTATGCAAGTTTTCATAACAATTCTGAAATATCTCTAGGATCTCAGGTTATTTTTCTTGTTAGAGGCTCCCTACATTTGGTGACAGCCATTTTTACTTTCTGCTGCCTTTGTTGTTATGCTAAAAGGTTTTGTGTTCAGGAGTTATCAACAAATAGTTGCTTAAGAGCATTCTTTCTAAACTCATGCATATTATCCAAATACTCCCCTTATTTTCTATTTGGAACCATGCAGTTGCACACCCTCTTGTTCTTTCAGATACCTTTTTTTCTGTAATGTTTTAACTTTTTTCAGCCCCAGTGAATAATTCCTTTTACTTTCTAACCATATCTCTTTCTTATTCATAGTTTTGTAGGAGGTTGTTAGGCTAATGGTGCTTGGGCGTTTACAAGCCCAGCCATGTAGGAAAAACCCCAAGTACCCTAGCTGACCTTAGTTAGATGGTCATTGTTTGCAAAACGATACTATGATCAGCACCGAGTTCCCCTGTCCATGAGCACATAGATGCTACCCCCGTTGTGAATTTGTGGTTTCCCCTCCAGTTGCCAAGGTTGCACTTAAATAGGGTCATAGAGGAGCTCTGTTTCACATGAATTGGGAGCATATTCCAGAGGAGCATCAATCTCTGGGAGACATATCTATCTCTTGCACAAGTTCTGGTAATGTCGCTGGCCAGGTTGAGATCTCTGGAGTGAGTGACTCTTGTCCCATTTGATTTGCTGATGTGCAGCATTTCCATTAGGGCTGGGTCAGAGACTGCTTTGTAGGCCAGGCACAGGTCGCCTCTCAGCAGCCTGTACGATACAGAGTACAGTGACGGGGCTTTCAGCCTTTCCATGTAGGTCATGTCTTGGAGGCTCTGAATTCTCTTGGTTAGAAATCTCTGTGGCTGCTGCAGGTGTCTGGTGAGGTGCATACAGAAGGGAGCATTGTACTCAATCAATGGTGTGATAAGCGTCTAGTACAGCGGAGTAATGACTTCCCTGACCTTGGATGCAATGCCCTTATTTACCCTATATTTAAACTCCATTTTCATTTTATCCCACTCACTTGCTATCACGTCTGAAGAAATATCTTCCCTAATAACTCTGATATAGTTTCTACTTTCTACTACCCATTTATTAAATTCCTTTCTTTTTAACAAGTAGGTGGGAAAATGACAATGTCTCATTTTTAGTTCAGTACCCTGCATTTCTAGATTAATTTTTATCAGTGCATGATCTGAACTAATTATTACATGTGTGCCAAAACTTTCAATTAAATGCATGCTCCAGTGAAATATAATTTCTACCCAGTCTAGTCCAGTTATTGTACCTTAGGGAAAATATGTAAATTTTGTCTGAGTTCCTACTACTAAAATCACATCTTCCTTGTCAAGCATTTCAATAAATTTATTCAGAAATCTACTCTGTTTTTGTTGTATTTTCCCTTCTACATCCTCCTGTTACATTTTTAATTTTGCAGATCAAGTTCTAGCACCCACCTCTTAAGTAATATTCTCTGCTGAAAGCTGATTATTTCTTCCAACATTTTCTTACGCTTCATAACAGCAGTTTTGGTAGAATATAAATATGTCCCAGCATAATCCTCCTGCCTTGTCAGTAGCCCCTTACTGTAATAGATCTACGATTATTGGTTTTTTTTTTCTTCTTTTACTGTTTTTGCCCCTCTTGCAGTCAGTATTATTACTCCATTTTCCTTTGTCCCTGATATTCTGCTCAGTATCAAGCCTGAAATCCTGCCTTTGTTAAATTCACCTGCTCATTTCTTGCCAGATATGTCTCCTGCAGCAGTGGTATTTGCACTGTGCATTTCTTAATATAATTCAGTACTTTACTTTTTTTTGTCGATACCTGTACAGCTATTTGCAATTCAAGATAATATGGACAGCATAGCCATTATGATAAAAACCCAGTATTCCCACCTATTATACGTGACATTTTTAAATTTGCATCTCCAGCTTTTTTCTTACATGTACACATTAATGTTTGGCAGGCTGATCTTTTATACAGTTCTTTCTTTTCATCTCCATTTGAACCTTTGTCATATTTTCAAGACTTTTGTTTTCATGAAAACCCTCAAACAAAACAGTAAAGACGTTTTCTGAACACCCCCCCCAGATTAACTTAGAACATACCCACAAAACTATGGACACCTTCAAATAAGGACGTTCAACCCTCCAAATAAAAACATTTGCCCAAAATAGACAGCTGCATGCAAAGGCATTACCTAACCTAAAATTAAGGTTATCCATGTTAAATGCACTTTAGAGCCTGTGTTTCCACCAGGGTTGTCAGATTTCCGACTGGCCGGGTAGGGACAAAGTGAGGACCAAAAAAAAAAAAAGTCTTTAAACATGGAGCTACTTCTGTTTAATACGAAACATCAAGCAGTTCCGCATTAAACACAAGTAGCTCCGTGTTTACCAATATTTGATTGGCCCGTATGCCAGTATACAAGCCAATCAAAAAACTGAGCTATGTTTAATGAAGAACTGCCTGATGTTCCGCATTAAACACAAGCAGCTCCGTATTTAGCGATTTTTGATTGGCCCGTATGCCAATCAAAAAAAAAAAAAAGCAGAGGGCTGTTTTGCCGGGATTTAAACCTGCAATGCGGGACTCAGTATCAGGGACAATCTCGCTCAAATAGGGACGTCTGGCAACCCTGGTTTCCACCCACTTATAGTGATTGCTGTCTGTTCTTTTCTTATCTCTAGTCCACTCCCAGATGTGAAAAATGGATTGTATGCTTTCAGAAAGCATTAACTTTTAGCCCTATAAAAATGCACATGGCTATCTTTAAATAAAACTAAATTGTACACTATTCTCTTAAGTGCATTCAGGTGCTAAGGCTGTTACTTTATTTTTCACTGAACTGCTTGCCAATGTACTTTTAATTTTTAATTTCCCTCAGCAAAGAATGTTCAGAACTCTGAAGATTAATTGCTTGAACCCGTAGACAGCTTGTCTCCATGTAAAAACAGTCAGCAGTGAGAGAAAAAACTCTGCAGATTCATGAAGGAATCTTTGTCACGTTCACCCAGAAAAGAATGTGCAACTGCCTTCAGCCGTTTAGCTGCAGACTTCTTGACTCTGCTGAGAGCATTTGCTAATGAAAAAAAACTAATATCTTTACAATTAGAAGAAGTGAGGCATTTTGTGGCTTTCATCATTTTATCTTTTTTACAAACTTACTTGCTTACAAAGAAACCCTTGTTTGTATAGCTTAAGACAAGGGGATTTTTCTAAATGTCCCTCTTGTAAAAAGCAAAATTATTTTAATTTAATTCTACATGTAATATAATGCGTACACATTTACACCCCACACCAGCAGCCCAAGATCACATCATATTAACGTACACTTGCTTTTGTCCAGCCTTTCTTTTCTTGTTATCCTGCAAAGCCTATATTTCTTACACCTAAAATTACTTGTTTACTTTAATGTCTTTAACACACACAACAGTCACTGAAGACTCCGCTGTATAACAAGTAGTTTATATCTTGAATGTTTTATACAAATAAAAACAATTTTTTTTTGCTTAACAGTTATTTTTTTTTCTTTTAGTGTCCTAAACATTAACGACAAAGAGAGGTCTGTGCTTTGCAGTCCACCCACGTTTGACAAAATCAGCAAAAAGTCAGCCTTTCTCACTTTCTCTTGCAAACCCATATTTCGCAAATGTTATTGATGCTTTATAGTCGCATATTTATTCACTAATTTCAGTCTTGCTGGTATTGTTCATCTCCATCTTCAAGTGCAAATTATGTAGAGATTCTTCTAGTCAACTCCTGTGCTTTTTTCTGTCTCAGGAATTTTCCTTTGGAACATTGGAAAAGGTTTCACTGGCAAAGTCTGTCTATGGGCTTTGTTGTCAGAAGAATGAAAAGCAGAGTCCTCTTCTGTTTATTGGATCCCAGTATGTTTGATAAACTTTATTTCCTCCTCAGCCTGTTCTTAATCCAAAAATGCCATTGATCTCCCAGGAAAAAAAAAATTTCAGAAGACAGCTGGATCCAGCAGCTTGAATCTCACACCTGCCTCTCGACATTCCCTGATTGCTGGTATAAATTTGCTTCTATCTTGCCAGGTGTACATTGAATAACTCTGCTGTCTCCAATTTTTAATACTTTTCCTCTTCTGCCAAAGTTTTGCCAGGATCAGCTCTTTCTGCTGGTGTGTTTGCATCTTTACTAACACAGGTCATCCTGCTGTGGAATATCACTGCACTTGGTTATTTGTGCTTTCATGAAATTAATACAGCCTGTTCCTTCCAGTTTTTTATTTTTCTGATACAGCAGAAAATCTCAGGTTTTCTCTGTACACACAGTCTTCTAACTCCACCATTTTTGAAACAGTTGTTCTTTAGAAAAGTCATATTCAGTCACCCTTTCATTTCATCCTCTGATTTTTGCAGTTTTCAGTTCATCTGAATAGCTGCTAATTAATGTGTCTTGTATTTTTCTGGCCTTTAATTATTTGAGTTGATATATTCCTTCAACTTTTCATTTATTTTAATGAAGTCTGAGTATTATTTGATTTAATTTTTCCTCTAAATTCTTGGAATCCATCTGTTGTACCAGAGCTGAAGCTTGAATTCATTTTTGTTGAAGTTGCAGAATTCTTCCCAGCCAGTGGTCTCTTTAAGTTTTTCTGATTGATTTTCTTTCAAATAATCTAAAATTCTTCTTTGCTATCATCCAGGCAGTGTACTTATTAGGCAATAACTGAATTTTACCAAGCTGACAATGTTACTTGTTTTTATTTCTCAGTTTGTGTTTTCACAATGTAAGAGCTGAAATTAAGTTGTTGATCAGTGTGTGGCCATATTGGAAGTGTCGGCATCTAATAGCATTAAACTTGACAAGGCCTTACTGTGTCTAAGGAATTCAAATCGTGTATACCAGCTCATAATAATTGTTTCCTTGGTTACAATCATTTGCTTTCCCAACATTTCTGACAGAGTATTCTGTAGGGATTTTTTTTTTATCTGCCAGCTTGTTACACTCCCAAAAGTCATTTCCAGTTACCTCTCTTTTTTCATCACATCTCCAGCAATTGCTGTGTACCTGAGGAAAAATTCTCTGAAGTCTGCTTGGTGTATAAAAGTTCCTATGCAAATACTGCTATGCAAAATCCTAAATTTTCTGGGTTTTGTTGTGCATTCGGGAGCCATACAGATTGTCCTCCCACTCTTCTTTTGTAAGTTGCCTTTCCAGTTTCTCTTCCCAATCTTTTCTAATCTCTTGATTGATTCTTACAGTTATCACAGGTTAATCCCACTTACCTTTTGCTGTCTGCCACTGTCAAATGAATTCCTTCAACTCTTAACTATGGTCCAGAAATTCTCCTCTGGTTAATAAAAATATGTCTGACCTGTATATAAAATGAAAGGGACAAGAAATATGTTCACTGTTGGTATATTGCTAACCATATCCATTATCTAGAGCTTCCAACTTCTTTGTACAATATCATTTGTTTAGTCTCTTCTGACATATCCTTAGCTGATGTTATAGTATCTTTTTCTTTAATCCATGCACCTAAATACCTCATGTCATCACGTCCCCAGAGATATTGATATTGCTGAACCAATTCCTGTGTGGGTAAATAATTTACTGCAATAGTCTTTTTATCTTTTTATTTCATATCCTGAAAACCTTGACACTGTCTTAAAATGTTACACAACATTTTGAAATCTCCTTTTCTGGATTTTTCAAATATAAGGTAATATCACATGTGAATAAACCTAATGTTTCTCAATAACTACAACAATTATATCCCTTAATTTGGGAGTCCATTGTTTTCTTTGCCAAGGGCTCTAAGTGTATAGCAGACAAGAAATGGGAATGAGTACACCCTTGCCTGGTTCCTCTATTCAAACACATTTTGTCTGAGAGGAACACTTCCAACTTAATTCTTGCATCTGACCCTTCATGTGTTCTCTTGATTAATCCTGTTCTGTATTGGGGAACACAAATTGTAACATTGCCCTACTCATAAAATCCAAGATGACTTTGTTGAATGACTTCGATGCATTAAGACCCACCAACAGCAGCAGTGTTTTCTTACATTTTGCTTCCCTCTGGGAGCATTATTTTTCTTTTAATATTGTCAAATGTTGCCTCTCTTCCCCCAAAACTACATTGATCCATTTCTATCGATTTTTAGCAATTCATGTGTATCTGTCGTTTCTTTTCTTTTATGACTTCTGAATTGTTGTTTCATCACTTTTTATGTTCTGTTAGCTAGTATAGATTTAAACACGTTATGATTTTATTTTATTTATTTAACATTTCTGTACCAGGAAAGTCTGGCTGGACACAAGTCCTATTTCATAGGAGGCCCGGGGGGAAAAGCTCCAGTTAGAAGAAAATGCTACATTGCAGAAGTTGGTAAACATGAGGAATTATGGAAGAATTCAGAAACAACAGTCACATAATGATATACAGTACAATTCTTACAGAGTTAATACTTACATCACGTTTTGTATTTGTGTGTGTGTGTGTGTGTGTGTGTGTGTATATATATATATATATATACATATATATATATATATATATATATATACACATAAAATGTAAATGAGGAAGAGAACAAGTTTCCATACAGTATTTCATCATGGTTTAAATCTGAAATTTGGTCTATACGAAGCTGGGTCTTCATCCCCTTTGGGGAGATAGTCTCTACACAGCTTTCTTCCCACATGCTGTTACTGTGTTTCCTTTTAAAGTAAATAAAACCTTCCATATCTTAATCACCTTTTTCCCCTCCTAATTTCCAAACATCCATTTCCATAGGAATACCTTCTGTTTCTGATGATTTCCTTGTTGATTTTACATCACTGTTTTTATCTCATCCCTTCCTATCTTAGCTTTTAGTTGTTGAACATCATCTTCCTCTAAACTTGGCATAGTTAATTCTTCCATAAATATTTCCAGTTTTGCCTTTTCTTGGTGTCTCCATTTCTGTGCTTTATACAGATTTGTGTAGAATTTCAAAAATATCTCCAGTATCTCTAAAGAATCTCTGGTTAGTTTTCTTGTCACAGGTTCACTAAGTCTGACAACAGTGCTTTCTACTTTCTGCTGTCTAAGTCATTGTGCTAAGAGTTTGTGTGCTTTGTAGTTGTCAGATTATACTGGCTTAACAGCAACCTTTCAAAACTCATATTATTCATATACTTCCTTTTTTCCCTTTTGTCGTCAGCAATTGTTCCTCTTTTTGTTTTCAGAGACTCCCCTTCTGCAGTTAACATTTAGCAACCCCTATAACTTGCTATTACTTCTTTGCCATATCTTTTTCTCTTACTTCTACCTTGTCTTTAAACTCTCTTTTCTTTTTATGCTATTCCCTAGTTGTCCCATCTGAATAAATGTCTGTCTTTCATAGGTTCATAGGTAGGTACCAGGCTATCAGCCCTAGGGACTATACAAGCCTAGCCAAAAAGGTACCCTGGCTTTCACCACCCAAGAAAATTATTTTCCTGTGCCTCTGTCGAGCAGAGCCACAGAGGTGATCCCCGGGGTGAATTTCCTATTTCCCATCCAATCAAGAAGATTTTTCTTGAAGAGTGCTAATGATGAGCTTTGTTTGATATAGATAGGTAGTTTGTTCCAGAGTATGGGAAGTCTCTGGGACAGGAATCTATCCCTCCAGCATGTTCTGTTTATTGTGGTGATGAGGTTTAGGTCCCTAGAGTGTGTAGCTTGGAGGGATTGGGATTTCTTTAAGTGGAGCATGTCCAACAGCTCTGGGTTTGACATAGCTTTGTATGTTAGGCAGAGATCGCCTCTGAGTAGGCGATATGCGACAGAGTAAAGCTGGAGTTTTTTGAGACGGTCTGCATAGGGCATCTGTTTGAGGCTGGTAATCCTCTTTGTGAGGTATTTCTGCGGCCTTTCCAGTTGTTGTAGATGTCTTGTGAGGTACATACCAAAAGGGGCATTGTACTGTATAATGGGTCTAAACAGTGATGAGTAGAGGGGAATAATAACCTCTTTTTTTCCTGGATGAGAAACCTTTTGTGATGAGATGTGCCACATAGAAGGATTTCCTGACTACTGTGGCAATGTGATTATCAAAGGAGAGACTACTTTCCACCTGTGTCCCAAGGTCTCTTATCACACTTTCGGTGTTAAGTAAACTGCCAACTATGTGATAGCTCATGAGTTTTTACCAAAGGGGATGACAATGCACTTTTTGGCATTGAGTTTGAGGCCATGACTTTGACACCAGGCATCTGTCTCAGTGAGGCCCTTTTGTAGGATGTCCACATCGTTAGGAGTTTCAATTATGGCTCCTAGTTTGCAGTCATCTGCGAACTTCTTTAGCCAAAGACCTTCTGTGTTAGCCTGTACTTCAGAAAAGTAGATACCAAACAGGAGAGGACCCAGGACTGAACCCTGTGGTACTCCACTTGTCACTGGTCTGAAGTCGGATTTAGAGTCTGCTACTTTCACAGTGTGGGTTCTGTCAGTGAGCCAGTTGGCAACCCATCTTGTGACATAGGGATTTATACCTAGTTTAGTGAGTTTATCTATAATTCCAGAGTGGGGGATGTTATCAAAAGCCTTGGCGAAATCTAGATAGGCTGTGTGAACCACCTTACCCTCATCTATGGCTTTGGTGACTGCTTCAAAGAAGTCTATCAGGTTTAGGAGACATGATCTGCCTTTTACAAACCCGAACTGGGTGGGGTACAGAGTTTGGAGATTTCCAATGTCTTTGTTTATAAGTTCCATGATGATACGTTCCATGGCCTTGCAGACCAGGCTCGTTAGGCTAATGGGGCGGTAGTTCTTGGGGTCCGTGGTGGCTCCCCATTTGTGGAATGAGATAACCATCGCTGTGTGCCATTCAGTGGGCACAAAGCCTGAGGCAAGGCTATGATTGAACACTGTGCTTAGGTGGGGTGCCAGTTTATTCTGTAGCTCCTGTAGAACGCAGCCTGGGATGTTGTCAGGTCCCATGGATGCTGTGTTCTTGGCTTTGGAGAGTGTGTTTTTTACCTGTGCAGCCGTGTTTACAGGAACTTTGCATTCTTCCAGTATAGAGATGGTCCCTTTATGGGGTGGGGGGGGGGGTAAAGTTAGCACTGAACCTATCTGGCAGGATGTTGGCGGTATCATTTGGTTATGTATATTTAGTGCCATTGTGCTATAACTCAGAGCAGATCTGAGTGTAACCATTGAGATTCCTGACATAGCTATAGAATGCTTTGTGGTTGTCTTTAGAATCAGTGGCGATTTTGTTTTCATAACTAGCTTTGGAGGATTTTATGAGGGATCTCAGCTTCTTACTGAGGCTGACCAGGGAGTTCTTCCAGTCATGGAATTTTACTCTTTTTTTGTAACAGTTTCTTTCTTCTGTTGTAGATTTTGTTTTCATAACTAGCTTTGGTGGATTTTATGAGGGATCTCCGCTTCTTACTGAGGCTTACCAGGGAGTTCTTCCAGTCATGGGATTTTACTCTTTTTTTGCAACAGTTTCTTTCTTCTGTTGTAGATTTTGTTTTCATAACTAGCTTTGGAGGATTTTATGAGGGATCTCACCTTCTTACTGAGGCTGACCAGGAAGTTCTTCCAGTCATGGGATTTTACTCTTTTTGCAACAGTTTCTTTCTTCTGTTGTAGAGTTTGTTTATGGCAGGGGACCACCAGATCGGCTTCCTTTTTTTGGAGGATAGCATATTGGTTCTGTTAGGGATAGCATGATCCATGCACTTGTGTAAATGCTTATAAAGTGCATTTGTGTAGGATTCAGCAATCGTACCTCTATTGTCCGTCTGCATGGGTGTCGTGAAGTTTGCCACTTCTGTCTTAAGAAGCGTGGAGTTGGCTTTGGAGAAATTTTTTACGTTGGTTTCCCTAATGGGGTGGGGTGGGGGCGGGATGTGGATGTCTAGGCTGATTAGCTTGTATTCGGATCTGACCAAGGAGGACTTGACCTCTGGTGTGGAACACCAGTCGCCCATGTTGGTAATGACCAGGTCTAGGATATTGCTGCCTCTGGTGGGGGTGTGGATAAGTTGATCCAAGGCGTTGGAATTTATGAATTCCAGAAAACATTGAGCAAAAGAGTTGGTACATGAGTATTTTTCCCAGTTAATGGTGGGGTCATTGAAATCGCCCATTATTAGAGTGTTGGGTTGTACCCTAATATTTTCCAGTGTATCAAGAAATGAGGAGTAGGAATCCTGGGGCATGGTGGGGTAATCTGTAGCAAGTTACATTTTGGATTGTGGTCTTGCCCAGAGTTAGTTGCACTTGGATAATCTCAGATGCATTATGCTGAGCAACTAGCCTGGAGGTGTGGATATCCTTAATGAATATGGACATTCCTCCACCTTTAGTGTTTCAGTCCAGGTTAGGTGGCCGAAAGGTGTGGTATGAATTATAGCCTGGTAATGCAGGGGTGCTCTCTGGAGCCACGAACCAGGTCTCTGTCACTGCACAGATGTAGATGTTCTCCATTTTAAGGAGTGCCTCAAGTGAATGCATTTTGAGGTTTAGACTTCTAGCATTGAGTAGCATTACCCTCAGATTTTGCTTGCTTGTACCTGTTACGGTGGTGAATTTGTCATTTGAACCTTGCCTAAAAAAGGCACTCTAGGGGTGGCAAGAGCCCTTAGCCAGAATCTGGAATCCCAAGGGTGACAGGTGCAAGCCTTCTCTGGCAAAGCATCGTGGTCTGTCGATCATGTCATCCCAGGCAGACAGATACTGGATCCCCTTAGAATGACATCAGAAGCTTAGCCAATTGTTGAAGTCAGTCATTTTGTCCTTGTACTGTGGTATTATTCCGGATGATGGCAGGATGCTACTCAGCGCTAGGGTCATACCTATCTGTGCTACAAGCCTAGTAACTCTCAAGTCATTTCCACTAATCTTTCCTTAAATTCTTCTAATTTTTAACATATAAATAGGAAAGCACCTGTGTCTCATTTTTACTCCATTGCCATGCATCTTTATCTTTATTGATAAATGATCTGAAATAGTTGCTGGATACGTACCAAAACTTTCAGTTAAATACCACTGCTGTTGTGAAATGTAATTTCTTGCTGATCTAGCCCAGTTTTTGTACCTTGGGGAATGACAGGTAAAATCTGTCTGTTCTCCTGCTAATGTCATATACTCCTTTACAAATATTCTCACATATTTCTTTTAATATCTACCCTGCTTTGTTATATTTTCCATTCTTGTCCCTCTTATACATCCTCACTATTACACTTCAGGTTCCATTCCTCACCTGTAAACAGTATTCACTACTGAAAACTGATTATTTCTCGCATAATTCTCTTTTACTCCATTAATAGCAGTTTTAGGTAGAATACAAATACATGCCAGTGTAATCCTCTTTCCCTGACAATAACCCCTTATTGCCACAAATCTATCATTGTTGCCCCTTTGTCTTCTATCACTATTGGAGCCCATCTCACAATCAGTATCATTGCCCCCTTATACTTTGTCCTTGACAGTCTACTGAATATTCATTCTGAAGTCCTTTTTTGCCATATTCACATGCTCATTTCTATCTAAATTTGTCTACTGTAATGTTGCTGCTTGCACTATACACTTCTTAATAATATTTCAGTCGTCTTTGCTTTTTGTTTGCACCAGAAGTGATATTGACATTCCATGATAATGTTAATAAGGCAATAATTTTGGTATGATGGTATTACTTTCACATATTTTGTGTAACAATTCTTTTGAGTACATGTTTACAACTTACACGTGCACATTAATACTTGTCAGGATGATCTTGTATGCAGTTTGTGCTTCTTGTCTCTGTTTAAACCCTTGTCACATTTTCCCTGATTTGTTTCAGTTAAAGCACTCAAGAAGCAGTAACCTAAATATAATTTAAAGCTCCCAGTCCCTTTAACTCACTGCAGACACACAAAACTATATACATTTTTCAAAAAGGAAAGTTACCCTGACATATCAGGTGACTTGCCTCAAACAGACTGCTATACCCTCAGATTTTGCCTTTACCTGTTGTAAAATTAGGTTTAAGCATGCTGGGAGTACATGCTTTTTCCTGTGTCCCACCTTGCACAGATACCATCTGTCCTTGTCCTATCTCAGCAGAACGACAAATGTCTCACATACTCTCAAGTTAACTGATTTTTAGCCTTAAGTAAAAATGCCTTGGCTGTTAGACACTGTTGTATTTAATATACAAGTACTAAGGCTGGCAGGAATGCACCTACCTGCAAGGGCATTTACTTTTCACATTATCAAGCTTTTGTTTATTTTCTGTGAATTGTTTGCCTGTTCCCCTTAAATACTAATCATATTGTTTGCTGTACAAGTACCACAGAGCACATTCTTCATTCATTTCCTGATTAACTTCCATGTCTGTATTATATTATCGAAGGTTCAACTCATCGAACAAACAAGAGGGAATGTTCACTTATCAAATTTCTAAAACATGGAATGGAATTAGTTGACCAACATTGCAACCGTCACACGCACGCTGCAGTATGTCAAACCCAGCAAGTTGGGGAACTGCACCACCCCCTCAACCCCTACCTATATATACCAACTCCAAGATCTCACTACAATGGTGAAAAGAGCAGATTTCCTGATGTTGGCCATCTAATTCCATTCCCTGTTTTAGACATTCACTGATGTGAATGTTTGCTCTTGTCGGTTCGATGAAAGGAAGTTTGCAGAGTTGAATCCTCGATTATATGACCCTTAAATGCCTACAGCTGTAAACTCACTTTTTCCAGCTGCTGACACTTATTGATGCAAAAGAAAAAAAAACTAATGGCTTTACTGAATCTCTTTTTTAAATCCTGAAAAAAAACTGTCAGTGGTGTTCATACTGATTACTGCTACAGTAGCCTTAACTGTATAGGTTGTATCCTGCAATGGATGTAACAGTTGACCAACTTCCAAAGCTATAGGGGACCTTCCAGATGCCTAAACTGTCAATCAGCTCGAGCTGATGGGTTTGGGAGTCAGACTTCTTAAATATCAATACGAGTCAATGTACAATTTCAGATATTTTAGTCTTTCATACTAACTTAAATTTTTCACATCCATGGATGCCCTTGGTATATTTCCACTGTACTACTATGACTTCATTATTTCTGATTTCCTAGACTTTATAAATTGTTTTATATAACCTGTAGTTCTATAACTATTAACCATTTGGTTGCTATGATTAGAAAAACTTGAAGCTGGCTCTTCCCATATACCAAAGTCCTTAAATAAATCTACAGTTTTGATCACTGTGTACTATATTAAATGTTCACCTTTCAAATTATGTCTCCCAAATCTCAGTTTCTTCGGTTTTGATGTATTTATCAGGATATTATTCTCCTGTGCCCAAATGGTCAATTTAGACAAGTACTTTTGCAGATGTTCCCCATCTGTAACGCATGTAATCAGTTTACCTAATTTTCAGGTCATCTGCATACAGAGTATAGAACACCTTGGATGAAAAAGATAGATCTGAAAGATGCATTTTAAACTAGGTAAAATTGCAATCCAAATTGTAGCTTGCTACAGATCCCCCACCGTGCCCCAAGATTCTCACTACATCTTTCTAAACATACTGGAAAATATTAAGATACAACCAAACACCCTAATACTGGGTGATTTCAACTACCCTGCCATTAACTGGGAAAACTACTCAGGTATCAACTCCTTTTCCCAACGGTTCTTGGAATTCATAAATTCCAATGCCCTGAATCAACTAATCCATTGTCCCACCAGGCCCTCCAGTATCCTAGACCTGGTTATTACCAACACCCTTTCATTGGTCAGGTCTGACCATAAGCAAATCACCCTTGACATCCACATCCCACCCCCGACCCCAGTAAGGAAACCTCCTTAAAAAACTTCTCCAAAGCCAACTTCATGCTACTGAAGTCAGAAGTGACAAACTTCATGACACCCATGCAGACGGAATCTGAAAGTTTGACTGCAGAATCCTACACTAAGGCACTGTACGAGCACATCCACTCGTGCATGAATTGTGCCATCCCAAATAGAACCAAGATGCTCTTCTACAAAAAAAGGAAGCCAATCTGGTGGTCCCCTGTTATAAACAAACTGTACAACAGAAGGAAGAAACTGTTGCAGAAAAGAGGAAAATCCCAGGATGCAAAAAACTCCCTCACCAGCCTCAGTAAGAAGTTGAGATCCCTCATAAAATCCTCAAAAGCTAGTTACAAAAATAAAATTGCCAAAGATTCCAAAGACAACCACAAGGCATTCTATAGTTATGTCAAGAATCTAAATGGCAATGCTCAGATCTGCTCTGAGCTACAACAGAATGGCATTAAATATACTGATCCCAAGGATATTGCCAATATCCTGGCAGATCGATTTAGTGCCAACTTCACCCCGCTCTCACCCCCTAAAGGGCCCATCTCAATACCAAAAGATTGCCAAATTCCGGTAATCACGGTCACACAGGTAGAAACTGCACTCTCCAAAGCTAAGAATACAGCAACCATGGGACCAGATGACATCCCAGGCTGTGTACTACATGAACTACAAAATGAACTGGCACCTCACCTAAGTGTCATGTTTAATCATAGCCTCACCTCAGGCTTCGTGCCCACTGAGTGGTGCACAGCTACAGTTATCCCACTCCATAAGGGGGAATCCGCCTTGGATCCCGGGAACTACCGTCCCATCAGTCTGACAAGCCTGATCTGCAAGGGCATGGAACGCATTATCATGGAACTTATAAACAAAGACATTGGCAACCTTCAAACACTGGACCCCACCCAATTTGGTTTGTGAAGGGCTGAGCTTGTCTCCTGAATCTGATTGACTTCGTTGAATCAGTCTCCAGAGCTGTGGACGAGGGTATGGCAGTCCACACAGCCTATCTGGACCTCGCCAAGGCCTTCGACACCATCTCCCACTCTGGAATCATAGATAAACTTACTAAGCTGGGCATAAATCCCTACGTCACTCGATGGGTTGCCAACTGGCTTACTGACAGAACCCAGACTGTAAAAGTAGCCGACTCCAAATCCAGCTCCAGACAAGTGGAGTACCTCAGGGTTCAGTCCTGAGACCACTCTTGTTTGGCATCTACTTCTCTGAAGTACAGGCCAACACTAAGGGACTCTGGCTAACAAAGTTCGCAGATGACTGCAAACTGGGAGCCATTATTGAATCCCCAAATGATGTGGATATTCTACAAAAGGGCCTTACAGAAACAGATGCCTGGTGCCAGAGCCATGGGCTCAAGCTTAATGCCAAGAAATGTGCAGTTATCCCCTTTGGAAAAAAACATGTACCCATGAATTACCACATAGATGGCAGTGCATTAAACATCGAAAGTATGATGAGAGACTTAGGGACACAGGTGGACAGTGGTCTCACATTCGATAACCACATCGCCACAACAGTCAGGAAATCCTTCTATGTGACACACCTCATCACTAAGGGCTTTTCATCCAGAAAAAAGGAGGGCATTGTCCCACTGTACTCATCCCTCATTAGACCCATTATAGAGTATAATGCCCCGTTTGGTATGTACCTCACAAGACATCTGCAGCAGCTGGAAAGGCCACTGAAATGCCTCACTAAAAGGATCACAGGCCTAAAGCAGATGCCATATGTTGACCTTCTAAAAAAACTCCAGCTATACTCTGTGGCATATCGTCTACTCGGAGGTGATCTCTGCTTAACATACAAGGCCATGTCAAACCCTGAGCTGTTGGACATGCTCCACTTAAAGAAATCCCACTCCCTCAGTGCCACACGCTGCAGGGATCTAAACCTTGTCATCACAATGAACAAAACATGCTGGAGGGATAGGTTCCTGACCCAGAGACTCCCCATACTCTGGAATAGACTGCCCATACATGTCAAGCAGAGCACCTCCTTGGCCCTCTTCAAAAGGAACCTTGATGATTGGATGGGAGATAGGAAATTCACCCCAGTCAGTCAGTCGCCCTGCTAGACAGGGGTCAAGAGAAGTAAATATTGTGGGAAGAAATATCCAGGGAATTGTTATGGCTAGACTTGTATAGGCCCTAGGGCCGATGGCCTAGTACCAACCTATGAACAAGTAAGGGCCTAGGACTGTGCCCTGTGGAACACCCTGACTGTAACCAAGAATTTCACCTGTCCATTTGTGTAATACTTGCCATGTCCTATTTGCAGGCCATGCAGCTGTCCATATTATAAAGAGTACATCAATACCTAGTTCTAATTTATTGATCAGTGTTTTATGTCAAATGCTGAAGTTAAATCTATACAAATTACATCACAGCACAATTTTGCATTCATAGCTGTTGTTACATTGTTATAGAACATCATGTTACAGGTGGTAATAGATCCATTTTCAGCATACTGATATATGGTTCCAAGTCCCAGCCTTTCCAGTTATGACAATAACTTATCCAATATTACCTTCTCCGTTATTTTTTCACAAGATCAAGATATGCGTAATTTCTTTGTTCAGCTTGTTTATTTCAGTTTTCAAAGTTGTAGTTTGACCTCTCTTCTGTTTGTTATATTTTTTGTCTCTCACCTTAATCAGGTATCTTGTTCTCATGGAAATATATCCTACTGATGTGTGCCTAGATCCTGTTGCTAAACATTTTTTTTTATTTTGTTTTCCCTTCAAACAATTTCTCTTTCAAAACTTTCCACATTCCTTCTGTAGTTTTTCCACTGAACGCACTACTCCAGTTAGTTTTACATAGTGACTGGTTTGCTTCCATATAGTCTGTTGTTGATCTTCTGTGCATTGGTTTAGATTTCAGTTTGGCAGAATTATCTAGCAACAAATTAATCTTTATAACCCCATTATAACTGCACATCAATGGTAGTAAAACCTGACATAAAGTAACAGTAATTTCTTTAGGAACACAAACAGTTTCTAGCATGGTCCATTCCCTGGTAGTTTTTTTTTTTTTAATCTGAAGCAATTGTTATTCATGAACTTATGTTGTGAGTAATTTCCTTACTAATGTTGTTGAGTCAATATTATTCCATTCTGTTTCTGGTAAATTTAAGTCACTAGCCACTATTATTCTTCCCTCTTTGTATTTCATGCAAGAAATGTATAACTTCTTGTAGGTTATCAGACTTGACCTTGGTGGTATATACACTCCAGCAACTGTTATATGTTGCAGGGTTGTGTTTATTGTCACAGTTATACATATCTGCAGTATTGGTGTTATCACTGAACATGTAATAATCAGAGGTCTCATGCCATCTTTAATCCCTGTCATAACACCTCCCCCTGATTTTTTGTGAGATTATCTATTACAGTAAAAAACAGGTTTACAATCACATAGTCGATCGCACTGTGTGCGATCCACGTATGTCTGTAAATCAGGTAGCAGAACCTTTAGTGCGAGTACTATATTGTTGAACCTTACAATAGCGAACAGCCGCTATAGCAAGGTTTGACAGTGTAGTTTAGATTGCACTATAGTGGGGATTGGGAAATGTACCCTTTCCTCAGAGCAGTGCGATCTCGGAGTTTGTATGTATAAGTAGGGGGGTATAGGGGTGTTAAAATATGTTTAGCGACTAAGAGGATTTCAGTGAAGTTGAAATGTTTAACATTCAACTTCACTGAAATGCTCAGTTCGGCATTAACTGTGGTCGATGTGATTTCCGAACATTTTCTTCGGATATATGCACTTTCGGCCACAGTAGTGTCGAACATGTGATAGTAAACCTAAAAAACATTTATACTCTGACAGAACTGGATTCCAGTCATTGTTCTTTAACCATATTTCACAAACAACATCAAAATCAATCTTGTGGGAATATAGCAAAATTTCCAATAAAAAAAAACTTTATTATTATTGTTCCTAGCATTAACAACCATCAAAGATGCATCAAATGTTTCTATATGTGAAATGGCAAATTTTCGACTTGGCAAAAATGCTTCTCTGCATTTGTCAAATATTACAAAATATCTGCTGCAAAAATTCTTATCCATAATCTTGACAAGTGCATACCAATCTATCTGAACACTTGTGCCCAGAATTAGGCTTGGATGCTTTAAACATTTCCATTGTTTAAAAAAGGGACATTTTTTTCATATAGGTATTTACCCAAAAAATATTTTTGTTCACAGTGACATGACTCTCCTTTCTAGATATGATTTGCGAAAAATATGTCCTAACACCTGTACAAACTATTCTAAGAGGGCTGTAACTTCCCTAATAACAGCTAGAGAGTCCTAGAGGATAAGATTATTTGTACCAATGTGAATAAAAACAGATCTGTACTTCCGTACATTAAGGCATTCTAAGGACAGCCTCACATCCTGTTACTTTTGCTCCTGGCAACCATAACACTATTCAGTGTTCATTATCTTCTCTGCAGATGTAAGTATTAGAGCTGATGTTGTTAATCTTCATTCATTCCTTACTGATGGGTGTTGGTTCCGTCCGCGGAACCGAGTAGGCCTTATAACAAGCTTGTGTCAGCCAAAAAACTCTCGAGCTAAGCTTTTACCCACAGTGCCCTTCTCCCTGTTACCTCAGATCTTGTTTGCCTTGTAGCCGTAAAGATGTGTCAAGCTCTCAGCTAAGTACTTCAGATTTTTTCATCTAAAAATCCTTTTTCTTAATAATTTCCTTGTTTTATTCCTTTAACATATTTCTTTAGTTAATCGCTAACATTTACCCACCTTCGTACCGTTTTTGTCTACTGTCTCCCTTACCTACTAGGTAATCCTTAAGTACCATTGTTGGCACAGGCCCTTTCTCTCTCCATTTCTCTTTCCCTTACTCTTTGTGCTATTTTTGATACTATTGTTGGTATTCCCTTTCCTTTCTTCATATTAAAAAAAAACAAAAAAACTTTCCTCTATCTTTTCTTTTAGAGATTATTATAGTATTAGTTGATAATCTTATTGTCCGCCATGTTAGAGAAAAAAGGAACATCAGGATGTTCTTCGTGTTTCACTGTTGCAGTCATTACATTTGGGTAATCTGCTGGCAGGTTGCCCTCATTCGGCCTGAATATCAAAGTCTTGGGTCCTGCGTCGGTGGTTGTCTCCTCTTCCATGATGTCAGGTAGTCTGGGGTATAAAACATGCGACCAACGCCATTTTCTTCAGTCTTTCTTGCCACGCGGTGCCCGAAGCAAAAGCAGTTCGCAAGTGCAGGTCGGCCGACTCCTGAAATTTTCGCATTCAAGATTCAGAACCGAAGTTTTCAATTAAAGCTAAGTAGCCCATTGGGGAAACTTTTTCTTGCTCCTTACCGATGTCAGTAAAAATTAATAATTGCATTACTTGTGAGAAGCAAATACCTCATAAGGATTTCCATTTGTACTGTATTCCTTGCCTAGGCCCAGATCATAAAGTGCTTTGCTGTTGGTTTTGTGCTAGATTTAACCAACGCACTATTAAGCATCAGTATATCTTTGCTTCAAAATATTTTGGAAACAGATTTAACTACCCTGAAATTTTGTCGGATAGCAATCCGACTACTGCAGTTCACAAAAAACGCAAAGAAAATGACAGAGACAGACCGTCGAGGTCAAAAACCGACGACAAAGCTTCTCCTAAGCCAGTCGCCGGTTCACCGGTACTCAGTGAGGCGCTTTCGCAGCCCCTGATACCCACTACTTTTGAGTCGCAGGCCTCTACCGAGACCCATGTGGAGTCCGGCATACCGCGAGATTCTCAGAGTATTGTACCTGTGGATGTCTCTCCCTCAGATGGGTCTGGAGCCGCTAAGCAGGCACTGGCTTCTAAGGGTGTTTTCAGGCCTCAGCATTTCTATATAAAACCGACGCCGGCTTCAAAAACAAAGACAAAAGCAACTTCTAAGGCTAAAAAACTGATGCATGAGCCACGTGCTCAGGCCTCTATGACCAAAAAACAGATGATCAAAATGGCTGAAGACTTAGTTACCTTGATCAGGGGTTCCCACCCCCCACCCCCCCGATAAGAGGCCTAGGCATGACACTGATTATGAATCTTCAGATCAGGTTTCTATTTCTTCTGATTCCTCTTCTGATCAGGAATTTTCTATACCACCCTATGAGGATTCAGATGCAGTGAATCCGTCCCATCTGCATCTCCTCCTGAAGATTATTCTTTTGGAGAAACCTTGCATACTTCGAGGGAACATTTTCATTGGGAGAGTCAAGATTTCTCAGAATCAAAAAAGAGGCTTAGGGATTTCCTTCTTCTTCCTCAGCATAGGCCTTTGGCCATACCTCCTGTATTAGACATTGTTGATAATGTGTTTTCGGAATCAAGCATGGCTCCAGATTCCCTACCTCCGGCCCCTAGCAAGCCAGACAGATGTTACAGGGTTCCTGACTCCCACAAATTTTTATTCAAAAATCCTGCTGCTGACTCTGAAACTATCTCACAGGGTCCCAAAGGTGTAAAGGCCTCAACAGCTAAGAATCCTACCCCCTCTGATAGACATTCCAGGGTGCTGGATAGATGTGGAAAGAAGGTTTATACGTCTGCAACCTTGGCAATTAGGGCCTTAAACTGCCAGTTTCATATGCTTAAATATCAACAGCATGTATGGGATTATTGAAACAGAAAATGATGTTGATTTCTGATTGTGTGGAAAATGAATTACAAGATTTATTGCATGCAGCAGAACAGGTTGGAAAGCATACTTTGCAATGTGGTTTTGATTCCTTGGAGGCCTCCTGCAGGGCCGCAGTTACTGGATCTGTGATTAGAAGGCATGCCTAGCTCAAGGAGCAAAATCTGCCTGATCATATTAAAGCTAAATTGTTGGATGCACCTTTACAGCATGATACTCTTGTTTGGTAATAAGGGAGAAGAGGTTTTAAAGAAAATGGAAGACAAAGCTAAGTTTATGCAAACTGTAAAATACTTCTTACAAGTGCAGCCACCAAGATTCAGTAGACACTGGCCTACAAAAAATTAGTCCTTTCCTGTGTCCGACAGAGCCTCACTGGGCAAGTCCAGGCACTCAAAAGGCTCTAGATAGCAATCACAGGGTTCTTACAGGTCAAAGCAATGGGGGTGCCTCTACCTCCAAATCTGGAGGAAACAAAGCACAACCCTACAGCAAACAGTCTCAATGACTTCCCTCTGCCATCACCAAACACTTATCTTTTGGCAGCCCCCTTAGGGGGAAAACTAGCACTTCATGTTCAAACTTGGCAGTTAATAACCCAGGACAAGTGGGTATTAAACATAGTATCCCAGGGATACAGATTTCATTTCCATACCTTGCCATTTCCAAACGGTTGGCCAGATCTGCCACAAAATCAATGGGCAGAGGCACAGAAACAAGTTACGTCCCTCATGGATATGGGGGCTATTCAGCCAGTACCAGAACAGGAAAAAGGACAAGGGTTTTACTCAAGACTGTTCTTGGTACCCAGAAAAGACAATGCCTGGCGCCCAATACTGGATTTATCGATTTTGAACACATTCTTGAACATCCCAAAATTGAAAATGCTGACTTTGCAACAGCTTCTGCCCATGCTGGGCAAGAATGCTTGGCTAGTGACTCTAGACTTAAAAAAGGCATACCTGCATATCCCAATAAGGAATCGTGCAGAAGATACCTCCGCTTCAAGGCTGGTTTTATGCATTACCAATTCTCTGCACTGCCCTTTGGCTTATCTACTGCGCCCAGGGTCTTTACAAAGTGCCTGGCACCAGTAATTGCATTTTGCAGACAAAGAAGCATACAAATCTATCCTTACTTGGACGACTGTCTCATTCAAGCAGAAAACAAGGACATTCTTCTTCAACATCTGACATTTGTAAAAAGGCTGCTAACATGCCTAGGGTATACTATAAACAAAAAGAAATCACAACTGGTACCCTCTCAAAAGATTACATTCCTGGGTGCAAGCTTGAATACAACTGCCCAGATGGCTTACCTTACGCCCGACAAACAAAGGCAACTGAGTATTTACTTCAAACAGATGGCAATAAAAACACAGTTATCGGCAAGACAAATTCTGCAGGCTTGGGGTTCATGGCATCCTGCATTCTGCTAATTCCATATGCAAGACTGCATATGAGGAAACTACAGTGGTATCTAAAAAGTTTATGGAGTCAATATTGTCACAGTCTGGAAACAATGATTCCCCTCATTCCCTGTCTACTTTTCTTTGATGGGCAGAGACATGTCACCAGAACATGGGATGGTCTTTCACTCTACCCCCTGCCAACCACACCCTAACTACAGACGCATCAGACTATGCTTGGGGGGCCCACTTGGCAGGAGATGCATTCAGGGCATATGGAGCCCAAAACAAATGCATCTTCATATCAACCAGAAAGAGATGTTAGATGTTCAGAATGCCATGACAACCTTCAAGGATTTACTTCATCCAGGGACAGCTACTGATAAAGACGGACAACACCACTGTTATGTGGTACATAAGCAAGCAGGGGGGTACACATTCCTACCCCCTTTGCAGACTAGCCATGGCATTGTGGGACGCAGCCTTGACTTACCAAGTACATTGTCAAGCTCAATTCCTGCCAGGAAAACAAAATACTCTGGCAGACGACCTAAGCAGAAATCTTATGGACCCTCACGAGTGGAAACTGGATCCACAAGTCTTCAGCATGATAACAGAGAAATGGGGGAGCCAAGACATAGATCTATTTGCCTCTCCCCAGAATTATCAACTGGACAAATTCTGCACAAGGACTTATCACAAACAAGCATGGAAAGTGGATGCCCTATCTTTCAGTTGGAAAAACCCATCAGTCTACGCCTTTCCTCCTATGCCTCTTCTTCCAAAGGTCTTACTAAAGGTCAGCCAGGAAAAATCAAAAATGACCCTAATTGCCCTGGACTGGCCTCACAGCACTGGTACCCAATTCTAAGGAATATGTCTCAACTCCCTCCTTGGTACTTGCCTCAAATACCTCATCTACTGTCTCAGCAGAACAATCAAATTCTGCACAATCAGCTCCATACTCTGAACCTGGCAGCATGGCTGATCATGTAGTTATTCAAACAACACCTCTCAGTAAATCTGTGATGGATGTCATTTTGGAAGCCAGAAGGCCTAGTACTAGAAAATCTTATACTGATAAATGGAAGAGATTCTGTGCTTGGAACCAAGCACAAGGGACTGACACAGCAAAGCCAAATATTCCTCAGATTTTACAATACTTGACTGAGATGCTTGACAAGGGCCTATCTTTTTCCTCAATAAAAATCCATGCCTCTGCCATCTCGGCTCATTACAACACAGAGCCTCCCATCTTTTCTCATCCTCTGCTAAAACAGTATCTTAGAGGGGCCAAAAATGTAAGGCCTTCCAGAAGATCACCAACTCCAGCATGGAACCTCAATTTTGTGTTGGAAAAGCTCACCCTGCCTCCATTTGAACCAGCAGCTACTGCGGATATAAAGTTTTTATCTTGGGAAACAGCTTTCTTTCTGGCAATCACTTCAGCAAGAAGGGTTTCAGAACTACAGGCCCTAATGGCTGTGGAGCCTTTTATTACATTTTACCCGGATAGGGTGTCCCTCAGGACCAATCCTTCCTTTATGCCTAAGGTGGTATCCAGTGTGGCTCTTAACCAAACTATTCACCTGCCAACTTTTTACCCAAATCCGCAGAACAAGGGGGAACGGATTCTGCATTCCTTGGACGTACACAGACAACTAAGATTCTCTTAAACAGGACCAAATCTTTAAGAAAGTCTGAGCAACTATTAGTGGCATTTGCTGCAGGATCAGAGGGGAAGGCTGTTTCAAAGCGGACTATTTCAAAGTGGATAAGCCACTGCATTTGTTTCTGCTATTTGCATCATGGTAAACCAGTGCCCAAGAGAATCAGGTCACATTCCACCGGGGCTGCATCTACCTCAGCAGCTTTTCTCAGAGGGGTGCCAACCAAAGACATTCTAGAAGCTGCTACTTGGAGCTCTGTTCATACTTTTATAAAGCATTATCATTTGTCTCTCTTCTCTAAGTCCAGGGCAGGGTTTGCCACTGCAGTTCTGCAGGGCCTTATAGCCGCTCCTAATGCTATTTAGTTCCAGCCTCCCATCCATAGCTTTGGGATTCTACCCAAATGTAATGACTGCAACAGTGAAACACAAAGAACATAGTACAGTTGTGTACACTTACCATAAATGTAGATGTTCGAGTGTATTCACTGTTGCAGTTGCGGTTACCCACCCGCCATACCCCTTTTTTCTAGAACTTCTCTTTCCTTCACTATATTCTACAGCCTTTGTGGTGTATTTGCTTTTAGATGAAGGTAAAGTTTATGTTGTTACAATTGCATTTATATATATATATATATATATATATATATATATATATATATATATATTTGCTCCCCGTTTGGAGGGCACCTGACATCTGGGGCAAGAAAAAATAAAGAAAATAGCGTCGGCTGCATGTTTTATACCCCTGACGACCTGACGTCATGGAAGAGGAGACAGCAACCGACGCAGGACCCAAGACTTTGATATTCAGGCTGACTGAGGGCAACCTGCCAGCAGATTACCCAAATGTAATGACTGCAACAGTGAATTCACTCTAACATCTACATTTATGGTAAGTGTACACGACTGTACTTTTTAAGCAATGCGACCAATGTGGTCGCAAAATGCCAAATTCTGACACAGATGTATCCTGTGTGTATTGTCTGGATACTATTTACTATTTGTAAAGGGTTCAGCTGTCAAACCCATAATAAGAGAAAGAATAAGCTACTTTTAAAGTGCCTTCTCAAGACACCATTCTCAGTAGGCTGTTCCTGGGTCAGAGGGCTCACTCCCTCCTAGTAAAGAGCACAAAAAAAGAGAACTCATTTGGCTCCTTCCTGACCCTCTATTGATAAGAAGCAGGAACCAAGACAAAGAATACCCAAATTGACTTCTTCGGCCCCGGGGCCCAAACTGGCACCCATGGGCACTGTCTTTGGTACTGACTTTGGTGCCGTCTTCAAAAATTGTGAATTCAGCACCAGCCACGGCACCATCAGTGTCTATGGCACCAACCTTGCCTAAATTAGTTATCTCCACCTCGGTGTCGTCTTCGCAAATAGTGACCCCAACACTAACCATGGCACCAACCATGTCTACATCACTAAGCCTGCCTCCAGTATCTATTCAATCTGTTCCAGTAACGACCTTAGTCTCTCAGGCACCGAACACTTTCCCCATACATGTCTCTAATCTCCAGACCTCGGTGCCAATAGATCATTCTGCTCATACCTGATACTCACCCACGGTGGATCCTTTCTTTGGATCGCAGTTTAGCCCTTTTTTAGAACGGCCTGACTCCCCATCGGGGATATCGACACGATCAACCAGGAGCCTCTCGGAACTGGATGTGGTGCATCTTGTGGATCAGCTGCTGACGGCTAGAGGGATTACAGCACCTTGCAAAACTCCCCTCCCATTTGGAGTTGGGAGTCTATCTCCATGGACACCAACATATTGTCCTCATTTTACCTCTGTGCAGGCATCAAAGTCCTCGGCACCGACGCCTGTTTCGGTACCCATTTCTTCATTTCCACTGGTGGACCTCACCATGGTGCCGGAGTCGACCCTTTGGTCTTCGGCTCACTCGGAGCCAGGCCATTCTCAGGATCGTGACTGGATTGTGGGCACCGTGACACCTAGTACAGCGCTAGTTTTTTCCACGGCACCATCTACTACGGTTCTGGGAGTCCTGACAGTACCTAGTCTTCCTTGAGAGCAGGCCCGTTGGAGCGGGTATGACCCCTGTTCCAAAGTTGTCCTTCTCAGTTCCGGGCTCCCATCCCTCTTTGGGTGGGCCAGCTTTCCAAGCAATGGAGAGGGCCCTTGCCTCTGCAGGCAAACTGTCGGCATCAGAATACCAGTTGTGTCCTCCCTCTGAGCCACAGCTGACACAAGCCACCACTTCAGGGCATCGAGCACAAGAGCCTCAAGATACCCTACCACAGGGTGCCCCCTCTTGAGACTCTTCTTCAGAAGCCCCCGCTGATGAGGTACCATGTAAGAGGAAGTGCAAGAGGAAGCACGTGGACTCCCCTGAGCAGTCTCTCACCGCAGACACTGACTACGATGAAGGGGAGGGATCCCCATGGCCATCCCCTGATGATGTGTCCTTTGGAGACATGCTGGAAATCCTGCAACAGTGGGATGACTGGAAGTCCTCCAACCCCTCCTCTGAAGAGTCCGTATTCTTGGAGGGTTTTCGTGCTCGACCCTCTACTTCCTGGGTGACCCCGCTTGCAGATGAGCTGGTACAACTCGTCGTGCAGTGCATGGAAGAGTCCTGATACTGTTGAACCAATCCCATGGAGGCCAGACAAAAATTTATCCCCTTTCAAGCAAAACCCACACTGGTCCAAGGGCTTCCCTGTAGACGCTATGGTAGTGATGGCAGCGACTAGGAAGGAGCTCGTCGAGGAGAGCCAGACTGTCCACCTCCCAAAGAGAGAGTCTCGGGTGGTGTACAGGTTAAGGAAGCGAGTATTTGCCTCATCGACCTTTGCCATTAGGTCTTTGAACTGTCTGGTACACTTCACTAGGCTTCAGAGAGACCTAATCTCTGAACTGTCTGAAACCTTAGCAGGAGCAGTTAATGATGAGGCTTGCGACTCTGGAATCTATATCCAGCTCCTGTATGCGGTCGATTTCTCACACTGCTGAAGGAGCAACTAGAGCGGTGGGTCCAGGCATTGTCATGAGACATCATGCCTGGATGCACCTTTCTGACTTTGCGGACCCTTTTAAGTCT
Source organism: Protopterus annectens (assembly GCF_019279795.1). Taxonomy (NCBI): domain Eukaryota; kingdom Metazoa; phylum Chordata; order Ceratodontiformes; family Protopteridae; genus Protopterus; species Protopterus annectens. The sequence continues at coordinate 1,813,321,072 of NC_056733.1, forward strand.
TCCTTTCTTAACTCTCCATTGGAAGCTACTTCTCTTTTTGTCCCAAGAGTGAAAGACACATTGGCCAGGTCTGAAAAGGACAGCAAGACCCTGTCTGCCATGGGCGTACATTTTTTCACCCCTCATCAACCCTACTCTAGGAATCAGAGGAGTGAAAAGATGTGGCACAAGAAATGTCAGGGTCCTTTGCATGACACACATGACGAGTTTACTCCACGAGGCAGAGGTGGGTAACTCATTGGGAAGACGCCCCTACAGAGGCAGAGGGGGTCCACGTATCCAAGGGTCCAGAGATTCTTTCTCTGGGCAGCCCTACCAGTCCTCTTGAAGAGCGTCCCAATTGCTTTCCTCTGGAAGCAGTTGGGGGACGTTTCTGTCTGCACCACCCTGCCTGGCAAACAATAACCGCAGATTATTGGGTGTAGAAGATCATAGCCAATAGCCAGAGGTTAACACATACCATTCAACATTTACCCAAGGTCATCAAGACAAATTCCGATGTTCCACCCAGTCAAAGGGAAGCGGTGGCTCTAGAGATAAGAAAACTGTTTCAAAAGATTCATCCATGCAGTCCCACTACACCAAATAGGATCTGGATTCTACTCAAGATTCCTTTTAGTACCAAAATAGACAGGGGACTGGAGACCAGTTCTGGATCTCCGCATCCTAAACAAATTTGTCAAACAGGAAAAATTCCGGATGGTCACGGTTCAGTCTGTCCTTCTGTTTCTGGAAAAAGATGATTGGATGTGCACAGGATGCGTATTACCACATAAAAAGGGTCAAATGCTCCAGAAGATTCCGTAGCTTCCAGCTAGTAGCCAATCACTACCAATTCCGTGCACTGCCTTTTAGACTCTCTATAGCCCCCAGAGCGTTCACCAAATGCATGGCAGTGGTAACAGTTCACTTGAGACTTCAAGGATTCCGGGTGTTTCCATATTTAGACGATTGGCTTTTCACTGCCCCTACCAAGCGTCTACTGGAAATAGCCCTGAACTACACTCTCACACTGGCAGAATTTCTAGGAATCTCGATAACTTGGGGGAAATGCAACCTTACTCCATCTCAAACCTTGGAATTTATAGGAGTAATTTTCAGTACACATGCTTCCCTGGTCTCTCTTCCAGATCACAGACTGCAAAGGATAAGATCCCAACTCCAGATGATACTCTGTCAAAACCAAGTCTCAGCTCGGGTGGTTCTTCAACTCCTGGGCTCGATGGCAGCATCAGTCACAATAGTTCCTTTAGCAAGACTACACATGTGACTTCTCCAGTGACTCCTACTCATGCAGTGGTATCCCTTGCACTATCGTATCTCCTTTCAATACCACATAACACAATGATACAAACAAGATTTAATGTGGTGGATGAAGCCAGATGAGAAATTATAGCGTCGCCCTTTCTCCCCACCTCAACCCAGGGCAACAGTGACCGTGGATGCTTCCCTGTTAGGGTTGTGGGGACTTTTCCAGGGGAAAACGGTCCAGGGCACTTGGTCAGACATAGAGGCCAGTCTGCATATAAATGTCCTAGAACTGAGGGCAGTGCTTCTGGCATTGCAAGCATTTCAATCTGTTCTTCCATCGGGGAAAATTGCTATATAGTCCAACAATATGTCAGTAGTTTGGTAAATCAACAAACAAGAAGGAACCAAGTCCTAACCATTATGTCGAGAGGCTATGAGAATTTGTCAATGGGCTATAGCTTCTGACCACTTTCTGATAGCAACACATATTCCCGGGATTTCAACATGATTGCAGACAAGCTGAACAGATGTATCCTACTGCCTTATGAGTGGTCCCTCAATCCAGTCTTGGCACCAAACATATTCAGCCACTGAGGCCAGTCCTGCTGCGATCTTTTCGCCTCCCCAGCAAATCACAAATGCACAGCTACTTTGCCTAATCCCCCCAGAGGGGGAATCCCCCGAGGGACGCTCTGATACACAATTGGTCCACGGGACTTCTATATGCCTTCCCTCCCTTCCCTCTGATTCCCCTATTTCTAAAGAAGGCCCTTCATCCGAGAAGCAAAGTAATCCTCTTTGCTCCTTACTGGCCATGACAAATTTGGTTCCCCTTGCTTTGGCCTCACCTAGTACGCCAACCCTGGATTCTGGATCCAACTCCGGAATTGATCTTGCATCCGTAAGGGTTGAGTCACCCCAACCTTCCCAGTCTCAAGCTGACAGCTTGGTTTCTCCACTTCCGGTAATCGCCAGGCAGAGTGACTTTACCTCCACAGTACGTCATATCCTTCTGGCTTCACATAAACCATCCACCAGGAAAATCTATCTCAGCAAGTGAAAGAGATTCCTTATTTGGTCCCGACAACGAAAACTGGTCCCTTGCTCAGCTCTTGTTATTGTGGTTTTGGATTATTTGTCAGTTCTTCTCCAGTCAGTAGCAACAGCCACCACCATTCAAGTCCATTCTGCTGCCATCTCAAACTTCCATAATGGACTCCAAGACTCATACTTAATCTCCCATCGCCTCTGTAAAACCTTTTTAAAAGGGGTCTTGCACATCAGACCACCCTTCAAAGAACTTGTTGACCCTTGGAGTTTAACACTAGTACTGCAGTCCCTGACATGACCACCTTTTGAACCTGAAAGCACTTGTGGTATGACGTTCTTACCCTGGAAATCACTATTTTTAGTAACCATCACCTCAGTAAGACGCATATCTGAGCTTCAGGCCTTGTGCATCAAGCGCCCTTACATGGTCTTTCACAGGGACAGAGTATCACTCTAGACTAACCCTTTCTTTCTACCAAAAGTTATTTCAGAGTTGACAATTGACCTACCTGTCTTTTTTTCCTAACTACTCAAATAAAGGGGAATACTCCCTTCATTTGCTAGATGTACATAGACAATTACGATTTTATCTGCACAGAACAAAAATCAGTATGTAAATCAGACTAGTTGTTTGTTTCCTTTTCATGCCCTAAATTGGGAGAACCTGTTTCTAAAGTGACCTTATCGAAGTGGTTGAGAAATTGTATATCCTTCATCTACCAACATAATAAAATTCCTCTACCGAGCAAGGTGAAAGCACACTCCACCAGATCAGTGGCGACTTCTGTTGCTTTTCATTCAAAGGCTTCAATGGATGATATCTGTGCAGCAGCAACCTGGTCTACCCTTTATACCTTTTTTATTCTTTACAAATTGGATCTGGTCTCCAGGGGAAGAGCATCCTTTGGTTCAGCGGTACTCAGGAACATTCTTCCATAAGGGTCTCCCAGGACATAAAGTAGCTAGGGACTTTGTCCCATCAGTAAGGAACGAATGAAGGTTAACAACATCAGATAACAAAGTTATGTTCTTACCATAACATTCCATCTGTGTTGTTCATCTTCATTCATTCATTACGTCCCACCTCCAGAGGCTCCTGGAGGATCGGATTGGGTTCTAATCCTGCATTAGGGTTTCTTCTCAGAAAAAGCTTCTGCTTTCCTTATTACGGGCAAACTCGATGTGAGGTAACAGGGAGAAGGGCACTGTGGGTAAAAGCTTAGCTCAAGAGCTTTTTGGCTGGCATGAGCTTGTTATAAGGCCAACTCGGTTCCGAGGACATTGCCAACACCCATCAGTAATGAATGAATGAAGATGAGCAACACAAATGGTACATTATGGTAAGAACATAACTTCTTTTTCCTGTAATAATTGAATCTGCAGTTACAAGAATATGTTTTCTGACCAGATCTGAAAAATATTCAACTTCTAAATTCAGTAATATCTGTTCTATCACTTGTTACAAAGGAATGATCTTCATCACTGTTGGTCTTCTTAGTCCCACTGTTTTCATTGCTTATTACATTTTAGCCATACAATTCTTATCCAGCTGGCTTTGTACATCGACAGTTTGAGCCATGTTGTCAACATCTGTCTGTCTTCTCTTTTTTTCCTTACAGTAATATTCTTCAATCCTTCCACTTTCAATTTTGATTTCTTCCTTTTCACCTACCTCTTGCCTCTTTTTTCTACCTTCTATTTTGGAAAAAGGATGCCTTTTTCTGTAGACTGAAGGTTTTCTGGTATAAAAATATTATTCCCTGTAATCTGTGTGTTACAAAACAAAACAGTGTCCTTTTTAGCATGTATTCTCTTTGCTTTACAGACATGTATCAGTTTCTTTTTGTTCCTTGTTTATTGTTGTGAACTTCTTCCTTTCGTTCCTGCTATATGTTCTTAATCCTGAGATTGCGGAATACTTGTGTCCAGAATTCCGAAGTTGTCAGTAGCATTATCTTGTTTCAAAGGGGTTGAGTAATCTTTACAGACAGTAAACACATTCTTTCTTAAACGTATTCTGTTTGCTGTTTGCATAACATTATTTATCTCATCAGTCCAGTCATTAATATATGTAGCAACAGTTCTCCAAGTTGTACCGATTGCACAAGTGCAATCATTGTCGGTAATTCTAAATTTACTGCTAATAATGATAAGCAAATCATCCAACTTTTGACACAAGACAAGGAACAAAGATCACCAGTGTTACCAGGTTTTATACATAGCATTTATTACACTGTACAAGATATTTGTGCTTTAGCAAATCAGTAATGACATTCATTTAAGGAATCCATTTTCTGCTGCAAATGAATAAAACATTCTAAAATAAAAGAATAATCAAAATCAGTTACCATGGAAGTCAAAGAGAACTTAAACCAACTTTTATGAGGAAAATCACACAAACAATATACAACTAAATATTAAAATGAGTAAAGTTGTTGCTCTGACCATACAAGTTGTAAAAGTAAGGCCAAAGCTGGAATTCTGTTACATCACTCACAGTCACACCTCTTTTTAACAGTAAAAGATCAATAAATCACAAATCAAGGCGGGATTGTTTAGCTTAGCTCTGGATTGTCCTCTCTGCAGTATGTATGAAGTTATAGCTGACTAAGCTGCTTGGGATGGCTAGAGTTACCTGTCTAAAACCTATCCTTTTCTAACAAGTAACAGTGAAAATTAAAGGTAAAACAACAAAATATATCATACTAAATCTTCTTGTCTACAGGCTATGCCTTCCTTCCTCTAAACAGTGGTAAAAAATAAAATATAAATTTAAATAAAAACTTCTCTTAACAAGCTACTGCACAGTCCGTCACAAACCAATACAGGATTGTGTAGATAAGCTTTGAATGTCAGTGGTATAAAGACTAGTCAGCTGGCACCATCTTCAGTTCTTTCTTGTCACAGTGCAGTGACTGTTTTGCTCGTTGTCTTTGCATTATCAATCCATTGCATGGTCTGAAGCAAGAGTTCCAAATAAGTACCACATTGGCTGAGTTTTCTATCTTTTGCTTTGTGTTGGAATTAGTAGAAAAGTCAGTAATTGGCTTAGTTGTAAGAAATAAATTCTGCAAAGAGATTTCCATATGGTTTGTCTTTTTGCCTGGGTCCACAGCACAATGTACCTGTCTGTCCTCCTTGTCCTTACCTTAACTTAATCATCAGGTTGATTTGTTAAGAAAAGGACTTTGGGTAAAGGTTTTGTGGTTGGCCTAGGTACATAATGGCATTTGCTGGTCCTGCCTTCAAATGCCCCAGGAAAACGGAGAAGTAAACAAAGGAGGAGTACTTTGGATGTCTGTGACACTGCTTCATTGTCTGACACCCTCCATGGCTCAATGTTGTGGCAGCTCCCGTAAGCAATGACTAGCATGGATGAGGCTTCTGGTGCGAACTTTCAGGTGGCCACCACACCATCGACTCCTTAAAATCCTAAACTGAAGCTACCTTGTCAAATAGGCCCAAAGTCACTTTGCTGGTACCGGCATCTGATTTATGAGTGCTGACACTGAGCATGATAGTGGCGTTCCTCAGATCTAAATGAGAGAGGAGATTGCAGGCCATGGTCATGTGCCTGGAACCTGAGGTCTTACATTGTGACTTCACACCCAAGGTGAAAACCAGAGTGTCTGACAGTCAGTTTGTCCGAGCATCAGTTGTCTCGGTCTCAAAGCCAATATACAGAAGTCACTCTGAAGGACTTTTTCAAACTACCTCAGGTTTTTGTGGATTTTATGATATCCAAAGAGCTTGCATCAGAAAACAATTCTGCCTCACAAACTATCTCTGCTAAAAGGAAAAATGAACCTTTTTCCCAGTGGGACTCTGATTCCACTGACTCAGAAACAGAGGAATGTCTGTGTGGATCAGCTGGCTCCCACTTCTTTCATTATGTCTTATGATATCCTGAACTCAGCTTCATCATCTGAATTCCTACTCTTTGGGTATACCCATAGTAGAATGAAAGAATCCTTCAGGTGGGAGTCCCAAGTTTTGTCAGACTCAGATTAGGTAAAATCAGTTTCTGGGCCTATCCAAACCCAGAACCCTGGCTGTTCCTCCAATAGTTGAAGTCCTGGATGATGTATTTCATGATATCCCTGCATCCATACTTCCAAACCCTGACACTAAGAAGCTTGACCACTTCTACAGGGTTCATGAGTCCCATACATGTGTGTATAAGAACCTGAATGCTGATCCAGCTGTGGTATGTCTAGATTCCAGTAAGAGATCTGGTCATGCCGCATTCAAAACCCCCTTACCAAGTGACTGAGACAATAGGATTCATGATCACTTTGGTAGGTAAACTTGCATCTCAACTACCCTAACTGTAAGGGCTCTTAACTGCCAGTTTCACATGCTCAAATAACAAGAGACCAGCCATGAGCAGTTGAAACACAAAGTAGAGGGGATCTAGGATAAAGGTCTTAAAAAGGAATTGCTGGACTTATGCAGCTTCAATTTTCTTGTTGTCTGGCACTTCATGAAGTGTGGCTATGTTGCACTTGATGCATCGTACAGGGTACCTGATATGGGGTCAGTAGTCAGGAAGCATGCTTGGTTGAGGGGTGAACCCCTTCCTGAAAATGTTAAGGCGGATCTTCTAGATGCAGGTTCGATAAGGGCCTCTTTTATAGGCCCTCTGCTGAAAATGCGTTTAAAAAACTGTGGAGTGGAGGGGTAAAACCATGCAGTCTGTTAAGGCCTTTTCAGTACTGACCACAAAGATATGTTAGAAATTATCCAGGCTAAGACTGTCCTTTCCTCCCAAGTAGAGCACAGGAAAGCTACAGTAAGGGAAAAGGGGTAGGTTTACTAGAAAGTCACAGACTGACTCCAGAAATACACCTTGGGAGTCTCAGACCCAAGGCCCCAACAGGGAGCAGCTATGGCTGTTCATAGTATTTCCCACCCCACCCCTCTTCCCCTTAATAAAAATAGAAGGAAACCTGTCCTTTTTTTCCAAAACGGGATGGAAATTACCAGGACAAGTATGTTTTACAAGTAATAAGATCAAGGTGTTGTCTGCAGTTTCAAAAAACTTCCAGTTTTTTAGTGTATGTGCCAAGTCTAGTGCCAAAACAGCAAGGGCACCTCCAGAGGTGGAAAGTCTCCTAGAACAGGTCTCAATAGAACTGATACCAAAAAAAAGAGGTCAGGTGGGAGTTTACTGCAAAATTGTCCTTGTTCCAAGAAACAAAGGAACTCGGAGATCCAATCTGAACTTGCCAACAGTAAACAAATTCATGCTGGTACCAAAGTTCAAAATTCTAACATCACAAAACAGTTACCATTACTTTTCAAAGGAGCTGTTATGGGATAACCTTGTATTTGAAAGATGGCTACCTTCACGTCTTCAGAGCTCAAGCACACAAACAGATGTTCATTAGATCACTGCTGCAGTAGTCGTAATTATATGGAATTTATCCTGCCAAGGTTTAGACATCCAACAAGTCTACAAAGCTTTTTGGACCCCTTCCTTACTTGTACTACATCCGCCCTTAAAATGGAAGTACATTCTAGTATAACAGAGATGTATGGGTGTGCCAAAAATCAGCACTTTCTTGCCATATGTATACTTATGCAGACTTCTTGTCAACTTAGCATCATGTGTTTCAGCAGACTGCTTCAGCTACAGTTTTGGGCAAACAAGTATTCTCATCGGGGACCTTCCTTTTTTGTGGAAAAGCTAATGTAAAAGCTGCTTATGTCCGTGAGAAAGGATAAATGTGAGGCAGACGGATTCCTTACATGAATGCCCAGTCTTCCTGTTTTTAGGGAATTGACACAATGCAAGATCCTGTCAGATTTGTCTAAAGTTACTCTCAAAACCATAAGGAGTAGGGTAAAGTCTTTTTAATTTTTTTTGAAAATAAGCACCTTATGGAATTTCGAAAGAGACCACGGCTACTGACTCCCATTTAGCTGCCCCCCCCACCAGAAGAGTAAAAAGAAAGTTGAGAAAAATATTTCTGAAGCCACTCAAACTTCCCATTTTTTTTGCAGTGTTGGTCTGATGTCCCCACTGTGGTGTGTTCACAGCCCCCTGAACATCAGTTTGACTCTCCTGGTCTCTCTGGTATGACCCTGCTAGCCACTAAGATCAAAGATGTAAACACATCCTGTCAGAGATAGATCATTGTTGCCAAAGAAGAACCTAAACTTATTTTCTGTGAGGATGAAGGCAGTATTTGTCAAATTTTAGTGAGGGAGGACATTGCTGGATGTCTAATGAAAGTCTGGCCTGTGGATTCTATGCCTAAAACATTAAGCCTGGTGACCCCTAAAAAGAGGACTCAAGACAAAACATTAATTCCCTCTATGCAGAAACCTTCTCAAGGTGACTGGCGTAATTTTGCTATGAGCCTGTTTAAGGCAGCTCAGACTCTCCAGTCTTTTCTTCCAGTTTCTACACCAGTCAAGAGAAAGAGATCCCAGTCTTCCTGAGAAGAGGATGATCTTTCTAAAGTAAATGTTAAGGGGTTGGACTACATCTCACAGTTATCCTCACCTGTTCCTAAAACTGATGACATCTTCTCCTTAGACTCCTGTCAAATGTTTAAAAAGTCAGTCTAAATTAAATCCACCTGAGACACAGAAATTCTTTTATAAAAACACGGAAGCAGTCTGTGCTGTAATCTCCATTGATGGGGATAGGTGATCTTAGTTTTTTTCTGCTTCTAACCCCTTAACAAATGACGAATCATCTGTTCATTTGTTAGATTTGGAAACCATGTTTATACATCTTTCACTTTGGCATTTAGAGCATGCAGTTGCCAAACTCACATGTCCAAATATCTTTTATGTATTTTTGCTAACCTTAACTTCCTTACCAGACACTTGACACTGAATCTTCCATGTTGGAAATGTTAACCTTTGCCTCACACATCACTAAGCATTATTTAAATGTGCTTGCAAAGCAGGGGTTGCTGTGTCTAGAGCTGCTTCCTAAGGTACAGTTATGTACAGGAATACGGGGATTAGATTACAGAATTTTCATGATGATTTTAAGGCTCTGTTACTGAATGCACCTCTTAACAGGAACCATTTGTTTGGGAATTCTTCAGCTGAAATATTAAAGAAACTGGAAGGATTGGAAACATGATGCAAAGAGTCAAATACTTCTCCTGTTACATATTCATAAATACCAAAGGGATTACCCTTCTTCCCCTGGTCCATTTTTGAAAAATCTTTTTAATTTCTGTCAGCAAAAGACTTCCAAACAGTAATATAAGAAAAGGTGGCAGAAAATTCAGAAAGGAAAAGAAATATATTCTGTGGATGGTTTACGATCACATTGTCGATCGCACGTAGAGCGATCCACCAATGTGCGAAACTCAGGTAGCAGAACCAGAATTGCGATTACTGCATTGTTGAACCTTACAATAGTGAACATTCGCTATAACAAGGTTCGACAGTGTAGTACAGATCGCACTATAGTGGGGCTTGGGAAATATACCCTTTCCTCAGTGTAGTGCGATCTCGGAGTTTGTATATATATATATATATATATATAAGTAGGGGGGGTGCAGCCCCCCACATGGGGGGTGCAGGGGGGCTTGCCCCCCTGCAAAAACTGTTGTAGAATGTTGAGCAGATTGGAAGATGTACTACGCGGTCTTTCCTGTTTTGAATATGACTGTTCGAAAATGTCAATTCGATGTCCTCCAAAAACACCATTCAACAATTTTATTGTTCGGTCATCTGTGTTCCATACAAATGCGTCGGCCGTATCACCTTCTGACTAATTTACACTCTGACGTGTTATAGTAAACCCTGTGGACCCTCCTTTCAGAAGAAATCTCAGTGACTACCTATGCATCTTTCCCTCCCCTTTTCATCCTGGCCATTCTTACCAAATTGCAGATGGACTCTCCTGATACCTTCATTTTTGGAAACAGAACTTCAGGTGCCTGTTATTTTCAAAATATTCCAGAATGGCTGCAGACCACAAGAGGCATTGCTTCTATCTCAATCAAAAATCCCTCCTCCCAAAAAAAAAAATGTTTCCCCATATGTTGTCAGACCTGCTTTCCCAGGGCATGACAATACCTGTACTGTCATCCTGAAGAGGCAAAGGCTTATATTCATGAATGTTCCTGGCTTCCAAAAGAGAAGGCACCTGGAGACCTATTTTGGACATTTCAAAGCTAAACACCTTTCTTTAGTGCTAAAATACAAAATGCTCACTTTATAAACTATTTTTTTCTCTTCTGTTTCCCAAGGCTTTTCTAGTCACCCTTATATCACAAAAATGCTTATCCTCACATCTCATTTCACAAAAATTACAGGTGTTACCTTTGAGTCTTTGCATTGGAATTGCACTTCCAATTTATGTGTTTACCTTTCCACAGTTTCAGCCTTAATTTATTTTTCACTGAACTGCTTGAAAATGCACCTTTGAATGTTAACTACATCTTGTGCAATTCACTCAGCAGACAGTATTTAGATCTGTCAAGATTAATTGCTTGCACCTGCAGGTTTGTCTCCGAGTAAAAGCATGGTAGTAATGAAAACTGCTAATAACTTTGCAGACGCATGAAAAATGTGTAAGTTTCACTCAGAACAAATTGTTCACACCTCTCCTGAGCAACTGCTTCTACCTGTAGACTTTTGTGTTTCACTGAGACCTTTGCTAATAGAAAAAAAGTAGCTAATTCCTTTGCAAATGCAAGAAATAACTGACGTTGTTAATGCCTTTCAACATCTTATCTTATTTTTCAAGCCTATTTGCTTAAAAAATGCCTTTAGCTTAAACCAAGGACAGTAATTTAGATATCCAGCTGTGTAAAAACAGGAGAAATTGTTATCTTAAATCTAGGTATAATGTAATTCATACACTTTTACATCCTTGAGCAGCCCAAGATCACAACATTATATTAACTGTATCTTACTTGTGTGCCCAGTCTTTCTTACCTTGTTACAGTGTAAAGTCGGGATACCTTACAACTCAGAAAAAGTACTTTCTTGCTTTAATGTTATCAACATATAGAGCAGTCACTGATAAGACTTCCTCCACCTCACCTTTAAAATTCCCCTGACTGCACAGTACGAAAAACTGCCTTACAACATGACATGCAGTTTAAATCATGACATTTTATACAAATATTCAGTAGAATAAAACTGTTATACTTACTTACTTTTGTCCCTTCAGTATCTTTCTAAACATTAATGACATTAAATGGGGTATATACTTTATAGTTCACCCACCAGTATCCCTTGTATTAACTAATTTCACAAGGTCGTTGGTCTTCCAGATCATTTCTATCTTCTAACAGCTGTCTTTTGTTCAAGTCCAAGGTACTCATAATTCTTCTAGTCAGTTTCTATGCTTTTTTCTGTTTCCTCAAGCATTTTCCTTTGAAGCAGTGGAAAAGGTTTCACTGGCAAAGTCTGTTTGTGGGATTTGTTATTGTCTTAGTAGAGCGAGAAGCATAATCCCTTTCTGTGTATTGGCTCACTCTATTGATTTTTTTTTTATTTCCTCCTTAGTTTGTTCTGTATCAGAAAATGTCTGTAATTCTGTGATCTTCCTGGAAAAATATTCTGAAGATAGCTGGATACAGCAGCTTGAATCTCATACCCATTTCTTTGCATTTTCTGATTTGCAGCGATTGCTTCTATTTTGCTTAGTGAATAGTGAATAATCATTTTCCACGAACACCTGTCCCTAAACCTGCAGAAATTCTACATAACTTCTTTCTCTCGGGTTACCTTCCTTAAAGTGGAATTGGACTCATTGTAACAGGATATTTCTGTCCCATAACAGAACCCTGTTCCTGTCACAGTATTTCAGCAATATTATCAACTTCAGCACTATATCTTCCATGGAATTCCTCAGGGTGCTAATGGTCCCTCTTGTCAGGTTTCTCTCTTTTTTTTAATTTCTCCAAGTCTTTTGGGTTTCTAATACCATGACAGGAATGGACCCAGTTCCTAAGTCAAAGTATGATTAATGTTCATGAAATTAGTATTATTTCAGTCTTTGATGTCAGCCAGAAGTGCTCTTCACAGCACCCGCAATGTGCCCAGTAATGACTTTCTGCAGCTCGTATGGAGTTACATTTATCGTTAAGATATCTAAGTACGATTGTAAATTCTTTTTTTATAAGACCCATTGCTCCTATTACTATAGTAACTGTCTGGGTATCCTTCTCCCACATTGCCCTCTTTTCTGCCTGCAAATCCTGCTAATTTTATGTCTTTGTGTCTCTCTGTACGTAAGATATTGTAGACACTAAGTGTAGCAATTTCAGTGATCAATGCTACTTTTGTCTTCTTTTTATGGACTACTCTAGCTGGTTTTCTCACGTTGTTTTATTTTTAACTGTTGGTAGTGGTTAATCGCATGTGATATAAACATTTTCTGTAATGCTTTGTGGCTTGTGTTTCCAGTGTTTTTCAGCTACTTCAATATTATAATGTTTGCACAATCCCCCGTCTTGCTCATGTTCTTTTATATCTCATTTCTTTCCAAAACTGATGTTTTCTTGGTGCTGTAGCTTTCCTGCTTTAAAGGTTGCTTTTGCACATTTATCAAAGCCAAGTGACATTCTTGTATCTGAAAAAGTTTTAACCACTTACAGTTGTGCTTTCAGTTCCTCAGCTGATGAATTGTATGGTTTTAAATCATGTACAAAAAGAAGATGAGAAGTCTTTGCACTTTGTTGTTTTCTGGGAGCCAAATTGTAGCCGTGACGTAATCTGTTAAGTAGACAGCTTAATTGGTAAAGGGCAAGACAAAAGAGTAGCGGTGACAGAATTTTTATCCCTAGAATAGTAACTTGCCCTTTTTCGTGGCTTTAACTGCAAAGTGGTTTGCCACTGTTTCATGGTCGCTGTAATGTAATCGATCAGTGTAGGTTGTATCTTATACATTTTTAAGCACTCTTTTATCCATGAATGTGGGATACTGTGAGATGCTTTTTTGTAGTCTATCCATGCCATACTTCAATTCTTCCCCTTTTTACAGTGCTCCATTATAACTTTATTTAACAAATGATCATCTGTTCCATATGACTTTCTTTTATTACCCTTTTTTTCTATTGCCATAATTGAGTTTTCTTCTAAGTGATTATAACTCTTGTCAGCATCAGTCCCAGTTTGCAGTTTATATGTCATTGGAAGGAAAGTTACTGGTCTATAGTTTTTAGGGTAGGTAGCAGGTTCACTCTGAGTAGGAGTATTATTTTTCCTGTTGTTAAGCAGGCTATTGTCTGTTTTGGGTGCTCATGTAAATAGTTCTTTCTCATAGCTAAATCTTCATGTAAAGATGTTAATACTTTAAGCCAGAAGTTAGATACTGCATCTGGGCCTGGGGTTTTGCAGTTAGGAGCTTTTCTTAACTTTGTTTCAATCTCTCTGGCCATTACTTCAGCCCATTTCATATCCTGTACATTTAAACTTCTTATTCTTTATTTTACTTCTGTCCATTTAGCATCTTTATGTTCCACAGGTATTCATAGATATTTCTCCAGAATTTATCTTATTTTTTTCTTTTTTTGGTGGTGTTTCAGTTACTTTTGCCCAGTTTCCAAATTCTTTATAAAACTTTTTTGGTTCATCAATATATTGCTTATTTTGTAGTTTCCTTTATATTTATCTGCATATCTTCTAAATTGTTCTGCCTGTGCTGATATTTTTAAATTACTGCTTGCGATAATGCACAATAGATCCTGACCTGTTCTGATACGGCGCATTACTTTTATCACATCTGTCTTTGAGTATTTTTGTTGATCTCTTCCTTGTTCTATACCAACAGTGGCACTTCTTGTCTCAATTGCTTTATAGTTTTTTTTATAGTAGATACTTCCATGATGGCATTGATTTCTTCCCTTTCTTTCCCATACTGCCTTGTGTTTTTGTGGTAAGACTTTTATCTGTTATTAATTTAGCTGCACAGTAATATATCCTATTTAATCCTGTTATATCACATGAATCTCTATGTACAGTCCTAATTACTGTGTTCATTTGTTTTATCAAACTTCTAACTTGGGCTTTATTTACTTTCTGTAGTCTATTTCTTTCACTGATTGTAATATGTCTATCCAACTCTATTACATCAAGCAGCTCTTCTCTTGAATCATTTTCTTCTAAACTAAGGGCACATTCTGTGTTCTCTGTTTCCTGCTGGCATTCTATAGAAGGTTCCGGGGCGTCTTCCTGTGCCACATTCTCTTCAGTTTCATCCTGTTTAATCTGTTGCTCTTTCATACGGGAACTCACAGGCTTATCACTCCACAACATTGACTACGTCAGAGTTGCCACAATTTCCTGTTCTTTCCCTTGCTGCGCAACTCCAACTGAATGTTTGTACTGGTTTCCTATGAAAGGATGCAAAGTGTCTTCATATGGCAACCGATAAGATGTTTCCCACTCCACTGGTTTCCAGACCTCTCAAACTCTCAGCACAAGAAATCTGGACAAAGCCAGAAATAATGGGGCGGCAGAAATAAGGACAGATTTTAAATATTACTGCTATAAACTTAGAAAGTTATTAAAATGACAGATTTTGCATTATTATATATTTTTGAAGGCTATATAGTCTGAAACTGAAATGTCTGTCATTATTTAGTATTATTTAATGACTTCAACCCTCAGTGATTTGCCAGAAAATGAAACATTTTATGGGCAACAGACCAAAAATAAGAGGCAAGAATCTGGTCAGTTGAGAGGTATGATCCTGCTGTGATGTTATCTGAGTTAGAGTTTCTAGACTAAATCCTTCACTTCACAGCTAATCCATAACCTCATTTTCTATTTTTAGCTTCTCCATTACTAATCCTCTTTTCTATTTTCATCTTTATTTTCTTATTTTTTTGTATTGTAAAATTTTCCATGTCCAGATGCCTTTGCCTATATTTCTCTTGAAATATTTGGTGCTACTGCTTTTGTATTAATTAGTTTTGTTTTTTTTTTCCTTTGCATAAATACTGTACCATGTTAAATCTCTTTTTCTTTCCCATGTCCATATTTCTTCCTTAGATGTCTCCTGCTCCTCCCGTTTCTCCTTACTTTGGAGAGTCGTTGCTCCATTATGCTATGATGTAACCTGTGTTAGCCTTTTTACACTAAATCCTTCACTTTACTATTATTCCATAATTTCAACTTCTACTTTACTAATCTTTTGTTCTGTGTTCCCTCTTTGTGATCTTATTTTTTTTTATTGTAAAATTTTCCATATCTGGATGGCTTTGTCTACATTTCTCTCTGAATATCTTTGGGGCTGCCTTTTTTTGTGTCGATTAATTTGGCTTTCTCCTTTGCATAAATATTGCACCATAGCAGATCTTTATTTCTTTCCCAAGTCCATATTTCTTTTTTTATACCTTTCAAAAGTCTATAGATTTTGTTCTTTATAGTTTTGCACTTCCTCAGTTGCTTCTTTAGATTCTAAACGGCCTAAGGTTTCTTGGTGTATGTAATGTTTTTCTTAAAACTGTTGTATTAATGAACACAAATTTTTATTTTAAACTTCGGACAGTTTTTCTTTCTTCTAATTTCTCTAAATCTTTTTTTATATCTTCTGTCTGGAAATTCTGGACTTTTTGCATAATAGTAACAGTACATAATTTCTTTCTTATTTATTTTATTTTATTTATTTTTATTTTATTTTATTTTACATTTGTTGACCAGGCTAGTCTAACTGGATACATGTCCATTTTCAGTAGAGGCCCGGGGAGAAAAGCTCCAAGACAAATACAATATAGAAGGAAATAACAGTAAAGATACATACAAAATACAATATAGAAAGTAGTAGTAGTTAGAACAAATACATTTTAGTTAGAACAAAAAATATCCTCAACAGTCCACTCTATTGTCTTTATAGCTCTGTCTGGCCTGTCAGTTTTTGTGATTTTTCTGGACTGGTACTTCCTTCTACAATCGGGGGGGCATCCTCCCCTGGCCCTGGCCCTGGCCCTAGCCTAGCCCCACTGTAGGAATGTTTCTGTGTTTTGAGGATTCTACACTGTCATTTTTTTCCAGTCTTGGAACCAGTGCACCTACCAGGATTGGGCACTTCTTTATCCTGGGTATTGTGCACCCAGCTGTCTTTTTTATTTTTTATTTTTTAACATACGTCCATGATATATGCTATATAAAATACAGTCTGTATGTCATTGTCATCTTGGTGAGATTTTGAGAAAAACAGGGTTCACCTCATGAAGGTACTCACCGCAGTACTACTCTCCTTTGCTTGCTGACTTATCTCTCCATTTGATAGCTGCATTGGTACATAAGGAACCAGTGGTGTCAGCATTTCCACTCCCTGCAAACAAACATCTCACAGTTTCCTTTCATAAAGAAAGCGCGTCTGTGGTAGATAGAGAATATAGGGTTCGGCAAGGGAGCTCCCTTCAGAATGCATACCAGGTCCCAGATGCTAGCAACAGATGCATTGGACATTGCTTTGAGTGTGCAGTCAGGGGACCGAAAGGTTTAGAGCATTTCAGACAAGAGGATGTGCTAGAGTTACATAAACATAAAAGAAGTGATAGCAATAATCTTAACCATCAAAACCTTCAGATACATTTGGCAAGTATATCCATTGAGAATCAGGACAGATATGCTATAGTCATATGGTATGTAAACAAATAAGCTGGTACGCTTACTTACATTGTAGACTAGCCATGCAAGTGTGGGCGAAAGCACAGGAGTCCAGAGCAGGACAACATTTTGGCAGACAATCTAAGCATGTCTTCCATTGATCCCAGTGAATGGATGTTGAAAAGAGAAGTCTTTCTTGAGTTGATCCACAAATGGCATGTTCCAGAGAGAGAGAGATCATTTTGCTTCTCAAGAAAACAGACAACTCTGGAAGTTCTGCAACAGGAGACCACAAACAGGAGCCTGGGTTACAGACATTTTCTACTTTCCTTGGACAGATCTATTTCTGTATGCTTTCCCCCTCCTTTTCCTGCCATCCTTATGGTGTTGCTTATGGTGTTGCTGAAGATCAGGGAGGACAGACCAAGGCTGGTTGTAAAAGCTCTCTTCTGGCCCAGGCAGCAGTGGTTCTCCCTCCCGCTGAACCTGGCCAGAGATCGAAAACATGGATGATACTTCAGCATGTAACACTTTTGTCACAGGAGAAAGGGGCGAGGTTCATAGCTGAATGCTGGCAAGGTAGGACAGTAGCATGTTAGTGCAGAGTAGAGTACTGGGAAGTCTGGTTGCAGCACAGTGGTCCAGAGATATTTGTTCTTTTGCAGGTTTGTAAGAAAAATCAATTCAAATGGGAAGAGAAAAATTAATGGAGAGTGAGTTGAAGGATGGGAGGTGTCCCTGGGAGTTTTTGGATCATGATCATGAGCATGGGTGCTGGAACCATGAAGCGAGGGGGGAGGGGAGCCCCTCCCCCACTTGTTCATCTTATTAAAAAAAAAAGTCACTGCTCAAAAAACAGATGCAGCTGAATCTGTTTTTTGACCCATTACTTTTTTTTTTTTTAATCTAATCCCCATTTCCAACACAGCACAGTCAAGAATAAGCAGCATCCATTTCTTGTTTAGGCTAGTGTACGCAGACCATACTGAACAGCACATCTGCTTCCTTGAAGCTCCGCACTCTGCTACAGTAGGATTTCCAGGAACTCCTGGTACAAGATCACTGTGTAACCTCCCCCACTTCATTTTTCTTATGACTTTACAGTAAAGTTGTAAGGGAAATGAAGTGGGGGTGGTTACTGCATACTTCACACATACCGTATACTGTCAAAGACACTAGAAATGAAATCCCCTCCCCACCACTACTTTTAAAATGGCCACATAAGCAGTTCATGGTGGGGTCAAAATTAATACCGTTAACGACAGCTGTCACATAGAATTGATTACAGTAACTGTCTGAAGACAAACACAATTTAGCAAAACCCACAAGCCACTGAACAGCTACTAGTAGACTGTATTCTTCTGTGAATAACACAATTAAACACAACTGGGAAAAGCATTAGTGAACAATTCCATTCATATTCTACTTCTACAACTAATGAACACACAAAAAACACTATTGTGCTGTTACTTGATTAATGAAAAGCTGCTGAACTAAACCCACATGACCTTATACATTTTTTTTTTTTTTTTTAGAAACCACAGCAATATGAAAGGGCAAGCAAGACCTTCTGTTCCATATTCATAGGTAGGTACTAGGCTATTGGCCCTAGGGCCTATATAAGCCTAGCCAAATGGTACCTGGCTTTTGCCACCCAAGAAAATTATTTTCCTGTGTCCCTGTCAAGCAGAGCCACAGAAGTGATCCCCGGGGTGAATTTCCTGTCTCCCATCCAATCATCAAGATTTTTCTTGAAGAGTGCTAATGAGGAGCTTTGTTTGATATAGATAGGTAGTTTGTTCCAGAGTATGGGAAGTCTCTGGGACAGGAATCTATCCCTCCAGCATGTTCTGTTTATTGTGGTGACAAGGTTTAGGTCCCTAGAGCGTGTAGCTCGGAGCGATTGGGATTTCTTTACGTGGAGCATGTTCAACACCTCTGGGTTTGACATAGCTTTGTATGTTAGGCAGAGATCGTCTCTGAGTAGGCAATATGTGACAGATAAAGCTGGAGTTTTTTGAGACGGTCTGCGTAGGGCATCTGTTTGAGGTCGGTAATCCTCTTTGTGTGGTATTTCTATGGCCTTTCCAGTTGATGTAGATGTCTTGTGAGGTACATACCAAAAGGGGCGTTGTACTCTATAATGGGTTTAATGAGTGATGAGTAGAGGGGAACAATGACCTCTTTTTTCCTGGATGTGAAACTTTTTGTGATGAGGTGTGCCACGTAGAAGGATTTCCTGACTACTGTGGCGATGTGAATATCAAAGGAGAGACTACTGTCCACCTGTGTCCCAAGGTCTCTTATCACACTTTCGGTGTTAAGTAGACTACCACCTATGTGGTAGTTCATGGGTACAGAGTTTTTACCAAAAGGGATGACAGTGCACTTTTTGGCATTGAGCTTGAAGCCATGGCTTTAACACCAGGCGTCTGTCTCATTGAGGCCCTTTTGTAGCATGTCCACATTGTTAGGAGTTTTGATTATGGCTCTTAGTTTGCAGTCATATGCAAATGCCATTAGCCAAAGACCTTCTGTGTTAGCCTGTACTTCAGAGACGTAGATACCAAACAGAAGAGGACCTAGGACTGAACACTGTGGTACTCCACTTGTCACTGGTCTGAAGTTGGATTTAGAGTCTGCTACTTTCACAGTGTGGGTTCTGTCAGTGAGCCAGTTGGCAACCCATCTTGTGACATAGGGATTTATACCTAGTTTAGTGAGTTTCTCTATAATTCCTGAGTGGGAGATGGTGTCGAAAGCTGTGGCGAGATCTAGATATGCTGTCTGAACCACCTTACCCTCATGTACGGCTTTGGTGACTGCTTCAAAGATGTCTATCAGGTTTAGGAGACATGATCTGCCTTTTACAAACCTGAACTGGGTAGGGTCCAGAGTTTGGAGATTACCGGTTTCATTGTTGATAAGTTCCATGATGATACGTTCCATGGCCTTGCAGACTAGGCTCGTCAGGCTAATTGGGTGGTAGTTCCCGGGGTCCGTGGTGGCTCTCCCTTTGTGGAGTGGGATAACCGTTGCTGTGTGCCATTCATTGGGCACAAAGCCTGAGGTGAGGCTATGATTGAACATGGTACTTAGGTGGGGTGCCAGTTCATTTTGTAGTTCATGTAGAAAACAGCCTGGGATGTAGTCAGGTCCCATGGATGCTGTGTTCTTAGCTTTGGAGAGTGTGTTTTTTTACCTGTGCAGTCGTAATTACAGGAATTCTGCATTTTTCCGGTATAGAGATGGGCCCTTTAGGGGATGAGAGAGAGGTAAAGTTAGCACTGAACCTATCTGCCAGGATGTTGGCAATATCAGTGGGTTCTGTATATTTAGTGCCACTGTGCTGTAAGTCAGAGCAGATCTGAGTGTTGCCATTGAGATTTTTAACATAGCTATAGAATGGTTTGTGGTTGTCTTTAGAATCAGTGTCGATTTTGTTTTCGTAATTAGCTTTGGAGGATTTTATGAGGGATCTCAGCTTCCTCCAATCATGGGATTTTAATCTTTTTTGCAACAGTTTCTGTCTTCTGTTGTAGAGTTTGTTTATAGCAGGGGACCACCAGATTGGCTTCCTTTTTTTGGAGGATAGCATCTTGGTTCTGTTAGGGATTGCACGATCCATGCACTCGTGTAAGTGCTTATAAAGTGCAGTTGTATAGGATTCAGCAGTCGTACCTCTATTGTCCGTCCGCATGGGTGCTGTGAAGTTTGCCAGTTCTGTCTTAAGAAGCGTGAAGTTGGCTTTGGAGAAATTTTTTTATGGTGGTTTCCCTAATGGGGGGTGGGGTGGGATGTGGATGTCTAGGGTGATTTGCTTGTGGTCGGATCTGACCAACGAGGAATTGACCTCTGGTGTGGCACACCGGTTGCCCATGTTGGTAATGACCAGGTCTAGGATATTGCTGCCCGTGGTGGGGGTGTGGATAAGTTGATCCAAGGCATTGGAATTTATGATTTCCAGAAAACGAGCACAAGAGTTGGTACATGAGTAGCTTTCCCAGTTAATTGTGGGGTAGTTGAAATCGCCCATTATTAGGGTGTTAGGTTGTACCCTGATATTTTTCAGTGTATCAAGAAATGAGGAGTGGGAATCCTGGGGCATGGTGGGGGTTCTGTAGCAAGCTACAGTTTGGATTGCGGTCTTGCCCAGAGTTAGTTGCACTTGGATAATCTCGGATGCGTTATGCTGAGCAACTAGCCTGGAGGTGTGGATATCCTTAATGAATATGGACACACCTCCACCTTTAATGCTTCAGTCCAGGTTAGGTGGATATTTGCTTACTTGCCCTCTCACATTGCCATTTGTGGTTGCCCGACACTTAAAAAAAAAAAAAAAAATTTCTGGACTTCTGCTGGTATATTAAGGTTATTCCCAAATTTGCTTGTTCTTTCCTGCACTGTTTGTTGAACCTGCTCACCTTGCTCTGCAGCACTGCTGACTGCTCTGACTATTGGATTTGGAGGGAAAACTGAATTGATGCATAAAACCACAGTCCTCCACACCATATTGCATCGTAAGTGACTGACTGAATGTGTGAGTCATTAGTGAAATTTAATAATTTGCTTTGGAGCAGCTGGAAATTTGGGTATTGTTTGTATAAAGATTTTTTAATACCTTAGGCTTATTGAGGAGAGAGTCCTTGATAGACAAAATGTCTGTGTTCATAACTATATACCTCTCAACCTCATATCAAGAAGTCTGGCCAAAGCCATAAATAAAAGTGGGACAAAGGCCCAAAAATAGGGGCAATTTTTAAATATCCGTCTTACAAACTTGGAAAGTTAATAGAATAACAAGTTTTGCATTAGCACTGAAGGGTTTGAAGTCTAATACTCAAATCTCTGTCATTATTTTCCAACTTCAATCTTTAATGATTTGCAACTAATTTTTCAGAAAGCCACAATTTTATAAAAAAAATGGAGCAAAAATCTGGACATTCTGCGAAAATCTCTACAGTTCAGAGGTATGGCTGTGTGTATGTGTATGTAGTTATACTGAATGGCTATATCTATCTTTATGAGTACGACATGCTTAAATAAAATTTATGGTAGTTTTTATGATAATGCTAAAAAAACACAAACTAGTGGTGATAACCACTTTTCTTTCTTTCATTTTCTTACAATTTTGTGCGAGCAGTAAACAATCAAGAAAGTTATTTTGTGAGACTATGCTGAGAATGGGACAAATCCGCTAGCCTTGTACATATGTGTGAACGTGATAGGTGTGTGTGTGTGTGATGTATTCTGCAGATATGTTGTTGTGTGCAAGCATGGTGGGTGTTTGATTTTAGATTAGCTGGTTAATAGTAAGTGAGATGACTGGCTGGAAAGAGGTTTTATTATTACGATTAACTATTGGGAGGTGGGAGTTTGGTAAGGAGGTTGGGCTGGGTTTTGATAAGTGAGGTGACTGTTTGCATGAAGTGGGAGTTAAATTGACTAGCATTGCTTTCTGTTTTTGTTATTAAGGGTAGAGGAGGGCTGAGTGCTTTGACCTAGTTTTAATAGTTTTTTTAGCTGACCAGAAGGCTTTGGCGTTTTCCTGGTTTTCACTTTGCGGCTTGCTATAAACTTTGTTTTTATCATGTCTGATCTTATTTTTGGTGTTATTTCCAATCTGTCTGCATTGCTGCTAGTCTAGTGTACTAGTGTATACTTCTGCAATGCTAATTTTGAATAGCTCATATGTCAAAGTTTATTTTGACTAATTATGAAAGTATGAGTAATGTTTTATCTGCAGTTCCCTGCTGTAAGGAAAAATCTGCTTTGTATGATTTACTTTATCCAGTTTCTCAGGTCACTACTTATTATTTAAAGTGCATATGATAAATAGTTTACTTCCTTACAGCGAGTAACCTGTGTGCCATTTGACTTGCAGATGTGCAGCATTTCCAATAAAGCAGGGTCATACAGCTTTAAGAGTATAATAGTATATGTCCACCAGCAATGACCATGTTTTCAAAGGTGGCACATAAATAACTATTAGTAGCCGGTGTATTAAAATATTTTTTCATGTGCATACCTGCTATGTTATGAGTAGATGTTCTTCATACCACATTGCTGCAGTCCTAACACTTGGGTAGTCCGCTGTCCCAGTCGGCCCGAATACCAAAGTATATGGCTGACGTCGGTCAAGGCGCATTAGTCTGACGTCAGGACGTCAGGGTACAAATGCGCATGACCGACGTCATATCCTCAGTCTTTTTTGCCGCATGGTCCGATGCAGAAGCAGTTTTGCAAGTGCAGGTTGGCGTTCTGAGATTTTCCGAAGTCGGAGTTTCAGACCGAATTCAAGTTGGCTAAGTACCCCGTTGGGGATTATTTTGTTTTTTTCTTGCCTCAGTATTTTACCGGATGTCAGAAAAAGTGAATAACTGCATTTCTTGTGGGAAACAGATACCTCATAGGGATTACCATACCTTGTGTATTCCTTGCTTAGGGCCTGAGCACGACGTTGTTGGCTGTCGCTCTTGTGCTAGATTTAACAAACGCACTATAAAGAGAAGATTAGATTGTGCCAGGTTAGTTTTTGGGAAGCGGTGTAATTATAAAATGCCGTCGGATGCTCCGTCGCCGCTTCAAAAAGCGCAAGGACAAAACAGCAAAGCCTAGGCTGGAAGAACCGTCCGTCCCGGACGTCGGTTCTTTAGAGGGCTCGGTGGAGCCAGGGGTTCAGCCAGAAATTTCTTTGGAATCCCAGGGAGAGACTTTATTACTGCAAGATGTGACCTCTCAGGAGGTAGGCCAGGCGGAAGGGGCTTCTCAGGTAGCTGTTCTTCCCTCCCTTCCTAAGGTGGTTAGGCCCTCCTGCTGTTTCCAAGGCTTCTCCCAGGGGCAGGCCAGGTTTTGTTTCAGGAGTTACCCCTAGTTCTTCAGGGTCTGTACCTAAGAAGCATATGCTTAAGATGGCAGAAGATTTGATTACAATGATTAGAGGTTCTATGCCCCCTCCTGATAAGAGGCCTAGGGTGGAACCTGAGCTTGGGAGTTTTGAGCAGTGTTCAGATGCTTCTGAGTCTTCGGCTGAAGACTTGCAGGAGTATTCCCCTTACTCTGATTCTGATGTAGATGATTCTACTCCTTCTGCTTCTCCTCCTGAGGCTTTTTCATTTTCAGAGACGCTTCATTCCATGAGGGAGCATTTTAAATGGGAAGGTCAGGATTTCTCTGATTCCAGGAAAAGGCTTAGGGAATTTTTGTTTCTACCCCAGCATAGGCCTTTAGCTATACCTCCTGTTCTAGATGTGGTAGAGGATGTTTTTGCAGAGGCTTCTCTGAACCCTGACTCTTTGCCTCCTGCTCCAGTTAAACCGGATAGATATTATAGGGTGCCTGAAGCTCATAAGTATCTTTTTAAGAGTCCTAGGGCAGACCCAGAAACTGTTTCACAGGGGCCTAAAGGTGTTAAGGCTTCTGTTGTTAGAAATCCTGTTCCTCCAGATAAAGAGGCTAGGGCTTTGGATAGATGGGGAAAGAAAGTGTATACTTCTTCCACTTTGGCCATGAGAGCTTTGAATTGTCAGTTTCACATGTTGAAATACCAAAATTATCTCCTTTCACAATTAAAGTCTAAGGTAGATGCTTTGGCGGAAGGTATTGAGTGTAAAGAGTTGCAGGATTTAGTTCATGTTTCTGAACAGGTGGGTAAGCATTCTTTACAATGTGGTTTTGATGCTGTGCAGGCCTCTTGAGGGTGGCTGCCACTGGTTCGGTTCTTCGCAGGCACGCCTGGTTGAGGATCAGAATTTAGCTGAGCATGTGAAAACAAGGATTTTAGATGCTCCTTTACAATCTGATGTGTTGTTTGGTTAAACTTGTGGAAGCAGTTCTAAAGAAAATGGAAGACAAGGCTAAGTCTATGCAGACTGTTAAAGATTTTTGCAGGTTCAGCCTCCAAGTTTAGTAGAAATTGGCCTACCAAGGGGTGGACTTATCCTGCTTATGATTCCCAGTCTAGGGGTAGGTCTAGGCGTGGTAGAGGCAGAGCTCAAGGTTCTTTTAGGCCTAGAACAGGAGTTCACCTGCTCAGTCTTCTGGTGAGGGCAGGGGTCAGTCCTTTCGTAAACAGACACAATGACCTGCCTTTTCAGCTGCCAGAATCTTCTCGTCTGGCAGCACCTTTGGGAGGAAGGTTGGCACTTTTCAAAGAAAACTGGAGTTTAATTACCCAAGACAGATGGGTATTGGATATCATTCACCACGGTTACAGGTTTTATTTCCATACCTTGCCTCCTTTCAAAGGCATGCCAGACATTCCTCCTCAACAAAGGAAAGAGGCTCACAAGCAAATTTCTCTGTTGCTCCAAATAGGGGCCATTCAGCCGGTTCCTGTGCCAGAAAGGGGCCTAGGATTTTATTCTCGCCTGTTCCTAGTACCAAAAAAGGGGAACACGTGGAGACCAATTTTGGATCTGTCTATCCTCAACACTTATCTGGACATTCCCAAGTTCAAAATGTTGGCGTTACAACAGCTTTTACCTCTGCTGGGCAAAGATCACTGGATGGTAACTTTGGATCTCAAGGAAGCTTACCTTCATGTTCCTATCAGACTAATTTGCAGGAAGTATCTGCGTTTTCGAGCTGGGAATTCTCATTATCAGTTCTCTGCATTGCCCTTTGGCTTATCTACTGCGCCCAGAGTATTCACAAAGGTTCTGGCTCCAGTGATAGCTTTCTTCAGGCTAATAGGAATACAAATCTATCCTTATTTGGACGATTGCCTGATTCTGGCTCAAGGAAGGGACGTGCTTCTTCAGCATTTGGAATATGTGATAGCAGTGCTAAGATGCCTAGGGTATTCTGTGATCGAAATAAAGTCCAGTCTAGTACCCTCTCAAGACATGTGCTTTCTGGGTGTGAGACTGAATACAGCAGCCCAGATGGCCTTTTAACCCCGGACAAACAAAAGAATCTTTCTCTTTACTTCCATCAACTATCTCATCAGTCCGGGCTGACTGCAAGGACAGTCCTTCAAGCCTTAGGGTTCATGGCATCTTGTATTCTGGTACTTCCCAATGCCAAACTGCATATGAGGAAGCTACAATGGTATCTCAAAAATGTATGGACACAGCACTGCCAGGATTTGGACACTGTCATTCAAATAATACCTTGCATTCAAAAGGAATTTTTGTGGTGGGCTCAGGAATGTCACCTAAACAAGGGACTCTCTGTGACCCGGCCAGAGGCGAGTCAGATTCTAACGACAGATGCCTCAGACACAGCTTGGGGAGCTCATCTGAATGGAAAGTGGATACAAGACAAGTGGCCTGCCAGACTGCAGCATCTACATATCAACATGAAGGAGATGTTAGCAGTCCAGTTTGCATTACTGGCTTTCAAGGATTTACTTCTTCCAGGGCAGGTGTTGATTCTAACAGACAACACAACTGTCATGTGGTACATCAACAAACAAGGGGGAACACATTCTTATCCTCTATGCAGGCAAGCAATGATTTTGTGGGAGACTGCGTTAAGCTTGCAGCTGAATCTTCAAGCAAGGTTTCTGCCAGGAGCACAGAACTCCTTAGCAGATGTGTTAAGCAGGCAAATCATGGATCCCCACGAGTGGAAACTGGATCTTCATGTATTTCAGACATTGACAGTGTCATGGGAACTCCAGACATAGATCTGTTCGCTTCTCCACTAAACCACCAGCTGCCAAAGTTTTGCACGGAAGGTTTCATCACACAGCCTGGAAAGTGGATGCTCTTTCTTTCAGTTGGAAAACTCTTCATGTGTATGCCTTTCCACCTCTGCCTCTCCTCCCAAAGGTACTTCTAAAGGTCAGACAAGACAAGCCAAGGATGATTTTAATAGCTCCAGATTGGCCTCGGCAGCACTGGTACCCATTGCTGAGGAGTCTGGTAAGGAAGCCTCCATGGCCCTTACCTTTGATTCCACACCTATTGTCTCAGAAGGACGGGCATCTGCTCAATGTCAAGCTTCACTCTCTTCATCTAACAGCTTGGCATATTCTGTTTTGAACCATAGCAGGTCTCAGCTTCCTCAGCAAGTTTTGAATGTGATTATGGAAGCCAGAAGACCTAGTACAAGGAAAGTGTACGCAGGAAAATGGAAGAGATTTTTATTTTGGTGTGCAGCAAAGGATTTGGATGTTTCTGAGCCAAATTTGTGTGGCTCTTCAATATCTTACTGAGTTATTGGACAAAGGTTTGTCTTTCTCTTCCATTAAGATTCATGCTGCAGCAATTTCAGCTCACTATGATTGTGACCCACCATTGTTTTCTCATCCTTTGTTCAAGCAATTTCTTAGAGGGCAAAGAATATAAGACCCCCGTAGAGCTCCTACTCCTGCTTGGGACCTCAATTTTGTGTTGGAGAAACTCACTCTACAACCTTTTGAGCCTGCAGCTACTGCTGAATTGAAATATTTGTCATGGAAGACTGCTTTTTGTTAGCCATTACATCTGCAAGAAGGGTGTCTGAATTGCAGGCCCTTATGGCGGTTGAGCCTTTCCTGATTTTTCATAAGGATAGGGTATCTTTACGTACTAATCCTTCCTTTATGCCTAAAGTGGTTTCTAGTGTGGCTTTAAACCAAACTATTCATTTGCCTACCTTTTATGCAGATCCCCAAAATAAGCCGGAAAAGATTTTGCACACTTTAGATGTACACAGGCAGTTGCGTTATTATTTAAGCAGGACTAAGGATTTTAGGCAGTCTCAGCAGTTGTTTGTTTCTTTTGCTTTGAGTTCTCAGGGCAAGCCTGTGTCAAAACAAACTATTTCTAAGTGGATTGGGTTTTGCATTGCATTTTGTTATTCCCATCATGGCAAGGAGATTCCAGCTGGGATTAGGCCTCATTCCACTAGGGCTACGGCCACTTCAACAGCATTTCTAAGGGGGGTGGCAACTAAGGATATTTTGGAGGCAGCTACTTGGAGTTCAGTGCATACTTTCTCTAAGCATTACCACCTTCCTCTCTACTCTAAATCTAGGGCTGGTTTTGCCACGGCTATTTTGCAGGGCATGTTGTCAGCTCCTGCTTCCTTATGATTTGCCAGCCTCCCTTTCCTCTGCTTTGGGATTCTACCCAAGTGTTAGGACTGCAGCAATGTGGTATGAAGAACATAGTACAGTTTTGTACCTACCATAAATGTAGATGTTCAAGATCCACATTGCTGCAGTCAATACCCTCCCTCCTTCCCTCTGTGTTTAGGGGTGGTTGTGTGGGTGAGGTTATACTCTTGTAAATTTGTATATATTGTATATATATTTGGTGCAGGAGTGTGTGGTGTTTTTGGTTTTAGCCTTATCTTTTAGGGTCTTCTGACATCTGGGGCAAGAAAAGACTGAGGATATGACGTCGGTCATGCGCATTTGTACCCTGACGTCCTGACGTCAGACTAATGCGCCTTGACCGACGTCAGCCATATACTTTGGTATTCGGGCCGACTGGGACAGCGGACTACCCAAGTGTTAGGACTGCAGCAATGTGGATCTTCGAACATCTACATTTATGGTAGGTACAAAACTGTACTTTCTGTGTGGTCTTCAAAACAGCAGCTGATGTGCTTGTAATAGTAGCAAATACCTTTAAAAATGAGCCCTTTTCAAATCACTAAGTGCCGCTCTTGTCTCCTCAGGTTCGGAGTTGGTAAAACCCAGTGGGTGAGAGATCAGAACCGGGGTGGGATCTAGAATCCATGGACGATTCACTAGATGAGACCATAGGCATGGGAACCATGTTTGACGAGGCCAGAATGGGGCTATGAGGATCACTCTGCTCCCCAACCGACGGGCTTTCTGCAAGAATTTTAGCATTAGGGGAAGAGGAGGATAAGCATAAAGTAGACTGGATGACCAAACATGCACCAGAGCGTCTCTGGGGGATTCCCCTGGTGGGGGAATTAGAGCGAAGTAGTTGCCGCACTTTCCGTTCGAAGTAGACGCAAAGAGATCGCAGCAAGGTTGACCCCACTTGAGGAAGATTTGCTTTGCTATCCTGGGGTTCAGAGACCACTGGTACGGTGAGAGGATAGTTTGACTCAGCTTGTCTGCCAAAATGTTCGACCGACCCGGAATGTGCATCGCTATGAGAAAGCGGTTGGTGGAGCTCGCCCAATCCCAAACTCTCATGGCCTCTCGACAAAGTGGATAGGATCTGGTTCCCCCCCTGTTTGTTGATATACCAGACTACTGACATGTTGTCTGTCTGAATTGCAACTGTCCCTAAGGGAAGAAGGGCCTGGAGTGCTTGCAACGCCAAAAGCACCGCTCTCCTCTGTAGGACATTGATATGCAGTAAGGTCTCTGAATGGGTCCACGTGCATTGGATGGTTCTGCCCATACAGTGCCCCCCCACCCTAGGCGAGAAGCATCCGTGGTCACCGTGGTTACAGGTGGGGACATAGAAAAGGGGCGCCATATCTGGAGGTCCGGTGACTGGAGCCACCAGAGCAGGGAATTCCTGCAAGCCCTGCTGAGGGGGATGAGTGAACTCAGTGGGTGTAGCAGGATGGACCATTGAACCTGCAGGGTCCATTGTAGTATCCTCATGTTCAAGCGCGCTAAAGGTAGCAGATTGATCGTGGCCACCATGGAACCTAGAGCCCTCAGAACTAATTCCGCTGGAGGACCGAGGATTGTAAAAGGGCCAGTACGTGGAGCTTCAGGGTACGAATCCGGTCTGGAGTTAAGAAGACTCTCAATAGGTTTGTTTCTAATCTGGCTCCTATGAAGTCTAAGATCTGGGTTGGATGAAGGGAAGATTTGCTGAGGTTGATTGTGATTCCCAGCCGGGAGAATGAGTGGAGGAAGTAATCTCTGGCTGAACATAGTAGATGCCTGCTGGGGGCGGTCAGGAGCCAGTCGTCCAGGTAAGGAAAGACCTGTATTCCCTGGAGTCTCAGGTGGGCCGGTACAACTGCTAAAATTTTGGTGAACACCCTGGGGGCTGTGGTGAGACCAAAGGGGAGGGCCCTGAACTGGTAGTGACTGGCTCCTAGCCGGAAGCGGAGAAACCTTCTGGATCATCTGTCCATCAATATGTGGTAGTATGCATCCTTGAGGTCTATCGAGCACATCCAGTCGTTCTCCTGTAAGAGAGGGAGAATGGATTGAATGGTGACCATCCAGAACTTTTCTTTGGCCACTGACAGGTTCAGTAAGGACAGGTCGAGGATTGGCCTTAAGTCCACCCTTCTTTTTTGGCACCAGAAAGAACCTGGAGTAGAAGCCCGATCCAGATTGGTCTAGGGCGGCGCGCTGGATCACTCTTTTTTTCTAGCAGCTGCTTTATTTCTGTGGCTGCTGCCTCCCTTTGATTGGGTGGGACATCAGGGAGGCTCCGGGGTCTGGGAGAGGGATTCAGAAAGGGGATTTTGTAACCTCTGGATATGATTTGAAGCACCCAGCGATCTGTTGTAATGGACTCCCAAACTGCTAGGTGCCTCGAGAAATGTCCCCCGACTGCCTCCAGAGAGGAGCAGTCAGGCAACCCCTCAGGGCTGTTGCTCGGACTGATCCAAAAAGAGTTCTCTCGACCTGAAATTCTTCGGTCCCCTTCTGCCTCTGGCCCGGCGTCCACCCTGTCCTCCTCTGCCTGTGAAGGACGAGGGGTCCAGAGCGAAATGGGACTGTTGAGACTTCCGGAACCACATCTTCTTCTGTCCCCTTTCGTTCCTGGAGAAGGACCTCTGGGGAGCCGAGAAGTGGACTCCGATGGCAGACAACGTCTTCCCGTCTTTCTCACTCTGGACCAACGTGTCGCGGACGGTCTTGCCAAAAAGCGAAGAACCGTCAAACGGGGCACTTGCGAAGGATGCCTTGAATGGTTCCGCAAAATCGCAGAGACGGAGCCAAGCATGTCATCTCAAAACAACACCCACTCCACTAGCTCTAGTGGCTCCTTCCATAACATGGGAGAGGAGCCGCATAGAAGTGTTCGAGATGGACTTAAGAGTGGCCATTCGAGCTTCTTATCCTCAGTCGACATGGACTCTGGGGGCAACCCGGCATATTCCTTGAGATCCCGCTGGAGTCGTATGACGTGTGCCATATAGTTCAGCAACCTTACATCGAAGGTAGCTTAAGCGAACATCCACTTCCCCAGGCGGTCCATCGTCCGAGACTCCTTGTCAGGAGGATGGACCGAGGAACTGTCCTGGGCCAGTTCCCTCTTGGTGGCAGCCGCCACCAACATGGCATCTACAGGAGCATCCTTGCTCCATACCGTCCTATCAGTGGGGGGGCTAAGGATTTTATCCGGTCTCTTTGGAATGGGCTCAACAGTGTCCGGTTCCTTCCATGCATTGGTAGTAATAAGATCTACCAGGGGATCGGCGGGAGGGGACACCCAAGAGGTAGATGGGCCTGCGTCAAATGCCTCCAGGAACATAGACTCGTCCGAGGAAGGTTTTTGGGCTGACCACCCCCCTCTAATTCGAAGCATTTCCATAATGTCTCCGAAGGAGACGTCCTCGGGGGGGTGACCTTGGGGAACCTTCCCCTTCCTCTAAGTCCGTGTTTTCTGTCAAAGACTCAGGTGAGTCCAAGTGCCTCCTCTTGCACTTACATTTGTGAGGGAACCTCCTCGGGGGGGGCTGTCCGAAGAGGCCTCACCAACCACATCTTGTTCCTCTTAGGGAACCATCTGGGACGTAGGCGCAGGCTGTTCCTGGGGCCGGGTGATGGAAGGTAGGCCCGTCTGAGAGAGAGTGCAGGGTGGACCCGTAGTCAGAGCCTTTGGCCTGGAATCCCTCGACAATACCCTCTCCACAACATTGAACGCCGAGGGAGAACTGCTCTCTCTAGGATCCGAGAGCAGCCCCCTCGGATCCGATGTGTGGATCGGGGCTGGCACCAAAGCCGTCAGATCCAAAGATCCAGTATGCTCCGACCGAGATGGAGCCGAAGACACACTGACACCTCCGGATCCGAAGCTCAGCTCTTGGCTCCGAGAGCTCGGATCTGAAAAGGGACCCGACAAACTTGAGGGTGCGGTCGGAGCCGAAGTATGAGGCACTATCGGCGCCGAACCTCCCCCGGCTCCTATGTAACCCGGATCCAAAGACTCCGAACCCCGGAAGTGGGTCGGAGAAGGAGCAGTCGGGGTGAAAAAGGGGGTCGAGCTCCCCCCTGGAGGGGCGGGTATGAGCACTCCCATCTGCAGCTGGGCCTGGAGGAACCTACGCATCATCCAGTCCATATCTGCATCGGACAAGCTTCGGGTGGACCTAGAAGAGGCCACCGAGGCGGGCTGGAAGTGCCGCTTCGATGACCTTGAAGGCTAACGGGTCTCCTTCTCCGGCTCCAGGGAGAAGAGAGGTGAATGGAGCCGGGAAGGAGAAGGCACGGAAGCCCTGGGAGAGGCAGCTTGTTTAGCCGGCGTTGCCGAGGTGGAAGACTCGGCCCGCCGCTTGTGGTGTCTATCTTTCTTCTTCTCCTGCCTAGCTTCCCTCTCCTCCTGGTCTAAGGTGGGAGGTTGAGTCCCGGCCAGGGGAGCAGGGGTGGAAGGGGGGCACTGCAGCAGCAGGTGCCACCAAGGGAGAGGAGGCTGAAGCCGAATCCGGGGGCAAAAGTCCCGCCAGAATCAACTTCGACCTCCTGTCCTTTAGAGCCCTGGGGTTGAAGGCTGCACAAATAGTGCAGCCTGAGGAAAGGTGGTCAACCCCAAGGCAAATAACACACCGAGTGTGGCCATCCGCTGGGGATAGCTTATGGCCACACATGGTGCATGTAGAGAAAAAGGTTTTTGGGCCTCAGACATAGTCTAACTAAAAACAACAGAAGGCCCAACACACATGCCTTCACACACACGGGGAGGAATGAACTACACTAAAAATAACGAGATAACAATATTATAACTAAAAGGTTTTAATACTAGTGAGCAACACACACAACAAGCAATATCAGCTACAAGAAAAGTTAGAAAAGAAATATTTTTCTCACAGAACGACTAACTCCCACGCCTGGAACTCGTTCAAAGCTGTTGATTCAACCGCGGCAAACGAGATTTGAGGTCAGAGAGGGATGGCAGGGGATTATGAGTAAGGGGAGGAGCTTGGCGCTCAGATCTTAGCTGTTTGAAGCTGCCGGCTCGGATCCGATATGGATTCGATACCCACAGGTTGATGGACAAATGAAGTTAACTACTTCAGATTGTATATTAAGGGTGAGACTGTAATAACTCTGATAATTTCCTCTGTGGGTAAGTGTAAGTAGCTAGGGTATGGGATTGCAGTCTTCATACATAAAGCACTTAAATGGTATTACAGGAAGTTCAGAATTCACTGTTTTTTCCTGGCATCCACACTTCCAAATTTCAGAGTTTCAGAAAATGTAATTTTGCATCTGATACTTTCATTGAGGACCTTTTAAGGTAATGACTGGGGGCTATGAGGGGCTGTGTTCATAATTCTAAACAGTCTAGGCTTTGATGCAGCTTAAATAAGCTGATTCTGAAAGAGTACATTCCTTTTTGAAGGATCAATTTTATGGTGTTTGATAGTTAAGAGGGCCATGTAGTAAATGTATATTATTTCTAGCCTATTGTGAAGTTAAATAATTTATAGCAGAAATTTTGAGTGGCAGAAGGGGTCAGGTATTTCTCATTTTTTGTGTATGAGGCAGGCAGATGTAATTTAAAGGAAGTTATACTGCCTCAGCATTAAATTACAAGACCTTTTGATTGATCTATGAGGCTTTTCCGGCAGTTCTGAGTGTGTTAAAAATAGTGCCTGCAACTTCAGTTTATCATTATATACCAGTAAGCCATAGTTTATGATTTGTTTCCTTTGGTAGAGTATGTATTTTTGGGTGTTGCACACGCGCATTTATCTTTTTCAACCTATTTTGGCTCTTAAAAAATAAAAGGTAAGACTTCACTAGTAAAATTGCTCTTTGTGAGAGGTAAAATGCCTTATATGTGTGTGTTTGATAGATCAATAAAATAAAATTTGACCTGAAACTTGGATGCAGTGAGATGACGTGTGGGTCAGAGAGAGAGTAACCTTATCAAAGCTGCATAGACCTTAAAAAGCATAAAATAAAAGCTTTCAGTTGTGGAAAATCATTCCATCTTAATATATAAAAAGTTGCCCTTGTCTCCAACCAGAAGTATAATTTCTTATAAAAACGTGTTGGCTTCGTCTCCAAGCAAAACCTTTTGTGGGAATCGGTGAAAGAATTGACAGGGCAAATATTTAAACCAGTTTATCTTGCAAGCACTTCAGAATTCACTACCTTCATTAATAATATCAAAGGTTTCTTAACTTTTTCAATGATGTGAACACCCAAACCACAAATGACTGAATCTTGAGTTATATAACTAGCAATCTAGTGTAATTGCTATACCCCCAGCAGACTCGCAGGCAAGTAGATAGCCTTCCTTTTATTTCAAAGGAGTTTGACCCAGAAATATTGTTAACACTTGAAAAGCTCAACAAGAAAGAAGGAATTAAATTTAGTTAACTATTTCCTGTTTTTCTTGAGATGCAGTTCAACTAAGTTGCTCTGATAGCTTAGAGGGATAAAGCCTGAGCTACGGTCCAGCCATCTTGGATTCAAGGCGAACTTGGCAAACTGATGGAGTGGCAGAGAGGGATGGGCATTCCTATCTGGGTAGAGAGGCCACTCATCAGTGAAGCTCCCCTAAGGGGAGGTGTGGTCCATTGAACATAGCCAGTGTAAGAACAAAAATCCCCAGATGAAAGCATAGATGGCTGAGCCCCCAGGTCACCCTTAGGATCTACATCCCGACCCCACCCCCTGCCCAGAAAATCACAGTGAAAAACTTCTCTAAAGCAAATTTCACACTCCTCAAAACCAAGGTGGAATCCTTCAAAGCCCCCGGGCCTGTGGAAAATACGGCCCAGACCGCAGAATCCTTTATAAACACAGTCTATGAACACCTTCAGGAATGCATGGATCATGCAATCCCAAATAAAACCAAGACCCAATCCTCCAAAGGCAGGCATCCTGTCTGGTGGACCCCAGCCATAAACAAACTATACAATAGAAGGAGGAAGCTACTACATGACAGAGGAAAATCCCAAAAAGGGAAGGCATCTCTGATCAGTATTAGCAAAAAACTACGGGCACTCATAAAATCGTCTAAGGCCAGCTTCGAGAGCAAAATTGCACAGGACACTAAGGATAATCACAAGGCTTTCTTTAGTTATGTTAGGAACCTGGGTGGGAATTCCCAGATATGCTCAGAATTAGTCCACAATGACAAAAAATACACCGAACCCACAGACATTGTCAACATCCTAGCTGACAGGTTCAGCGCAAACTTCTCTCCCCCCTCCCCACCAAAAGGGCAAATATCTATCACAGCAGAGTGCTGCCCCCCTGACATCTCAGATGCTCAGGTAAGAGCCGCCCTCTCCAAAGCAAAAAACACAGCATCAATGGGACCAGACGTTGTCCCGGGCTGCTTCCTACATGAACTCCAAGAAGAGCTAAACCCAAACATAAAACTACTGTTCAATCTTAGCCTTACTACAGGATATGTACCCAAAGAGTGGCGTACAGCAACAGTGGTCCCTCTCCACAAAGGTGGTGCCTCAACGGATCCTGGAAACTATCGCCCCATAAGCCTGAATAGCTTGGTCTGCAAAGCTATGGAAAGGATCATCATGGAACTCATAAATAAAAATATTGGGGACCTTACAGACACTGGATCCTACCCAGTACAGCTTTGTTAAGGGCAGATCCTGCCTCTTAAACCTGGTCAATTTCTTTGAAACAGTCACCAAGGCCATTGATGAGGGGAAGGTGGTCCACACAGCCTACCTGGACCTCACAAAAGCCTTTGATACAATACTCCACTCGGGCATTATAGATAAGCTCACCAGCTTAAATATAAACCCCTATGTCACTAGATGGGTTGCAAACTGGCTCAAGGACAGAACCCACATGGTTAGAATTGCTGGAGCCATGTCAGACTGCAAACCAGTTACAAGTGGCGTCCCACAAGGCTCAGTCCTGGGACCCCTCTTGTTCGGTATATATTTCTCGGAGGTACAGGCCAACACGGAAGGACTGTGGCTGACCAAGTTCGCAGATGACTGCAAACTAGGCGCCATAATCGACTCTCCAGCTGACACAAGCATCCTCCAAAAGGGCCTCATAGAAACAGACAACTGGTGCCAGAGCCATGGCCTCAAGCTAAATGCCAATAAGTGTATAGTCATCCCCTTTGGCAAAAACAAAGTGCCCACAAATTACCACATAGGTGGTAATCCATTAATCTGGAAGAAGTAATTAGGGACCTGGGTACCCAAGTTGATAGCAATCTCTCATTTGACAACCACGTGGCCAAAGTGGTTAGAAAAACATTTTATATAGCCCACCTCATCATGAAGGGATTCACATCTAGATCAGGGGAGGTCATCGTGCCTCTTTACTCATCCCTCATCAGGCCCATAAATTGAGTACAATGCCCCTTTTGGGATGTACCTTACCAGACACCTGCAGCAACTGGAAAGACCCCAAAAGTACCTCACCAAGAGGCTCAAAGGGCTCAAACAGATGCCATATGCTGCCTGGTTAAAGAAACTCCAGCTCTACTCAGTGGCATACCACCTGCTCAGAGGCGATCTGTGCCTGATGTATAAAGCCATGTCCAACCTGGAATTAATGGACATGCTGCACCTCAGAAAATCCAAATCCCATCGAGCTACGCGCTCGAGAGACTTGAACCTCAGCACTGAAATAAATAGGACATGCTGGAGGGACAGATTCATAACCCAGATGCTCCCATCACTCTGGAATAAAATCCCAGTCCAGGTTAGGCAGAGTCCCTCACTGACTCTCTTCAAGAGGAATCTTGATGAGTGGATGGGAGATCATAGGTTTACCCCGGGTATCACTTCTGTGTCACTGTTAGACAGAGGCACAGTATACTTACCTCGAAAAAGGGCATAGCAAAATTCATTTAAAATGGGTGGCGAAAGCCAAACACACTCTGGCTAGGCTTATAAATGCCCTAGGGCAGATAGCCTAGTATGAACCTATACAGCCATCCCCAGCAAATACTGGAATAGTCCAGGTGGATAAGAGAATGGCTGGTAAACCCGGCCTGGATTTGGGACACTGGTAACCAGGCCGGTACCATGAGGTCCACGATGACTAAAAAAAAAAAAGGACAGCAGCTCTGCTAATGTTAAAATCCCTTGCATTTATTTTCAGTTTTTCCCTCACTGTTTATAAAAAGAACCCATTTATTTCAAGTGCACCAAAAATGAACCCACTTATTTCAAGTGCACCATCATTATTGTCACTTTTCACTGTAAAAGTTAACATTGTTGTTTCACACTCCGTTTTAAGTTGACTATCCAGCAACAGTTTCCCTACTAGCTTTAGAAGTCTCATATGATCCACTTCATACACAAATGCATTCACACACAACAATGACAGTGTTCTGAATCTAGCAAGGTGACATTTTGGTTTAGCCGTAGGTGAAACTGCACTCTTGATTCTTGTACCTCTTTGCTCTGATTAAATCGATGCTGAAATTCATACCCAGCAAACTCTGGATGATGTTAAAAATATGCAGAAAGGCAACCTCTTCCTTGAGTATTAGTGCAAGTGCTTCAGAGATATGGGATTGAAGTGTAATCATAAAATGTGTGCATTTACATTGTTCCATGGCCAAAGTTATGTTACAATGTGTTGTGTGACTGATGTTTGCTTACAGTTTCAGGTACATATTTTGAATTATATACACAGTGTAAGTCTCCTGTTTTGTGAAAGTGCATTTTCAGGTAAATGCACTTACGCAAAACCAGATACTTAAAATTGAGTTTCGTGGAAGTGTAATTTCGATGGGTCAAAGTATTAATAATTACTGATCTGCTTTATTTTGCCTATGAATGTATTAATAATTACTGATCTGCTGATATTTTGTCTATTGACTTCTGTTCTTTGGAGCTTTTCTCCCCGGGCCTCTACTGAAAATGGACATGTATCCAGCTAGACTAGCCCGGTCAACAAATGTAAAATAAAATAAAAAAAATAAATATATATATATATATATATATATATATATATATATATATATATATATATATATAGGGTCTATGTTAAATATTCGAACATCCAAAATGTCGAACGTTACATGGTCGAGACCAAATGTTCGACATTTGGATGTTCGAATATGTAGGAGGGTGGCGTAATGGTTAAGGTGCTTACCTTAGAAACACAAGGTGCAGGGTTTGATTCTCACAGGGGGTAATTGGCTAGGCTTAAAGTAGTCCATGAGGGCAGTTAGCCTAGTAATACTCTATGAATCTATGAAAAAAAAAAAAAAAATGAAACAAGAAAAACACACCTTAACAGTGTGAGCAGGCAAGCCCCCCCCCCCCACACCCTACTTAAATATACCAACTCTGAGACCGCACTTCAGTGCAGAAAAGGGAAGTTCTCTCTATCTGCACAGTACGGCGCCGTTGAAAGTCAGTCTTCGAACACTTGAAATTTCAAACGTTTGTTCTCGACCATGTAACGTTAGAAATTTTAAGCATTCGAAGAACTGACATAGATTATGGATATATATATATATATATATATATATATATATATATATATATATATATATATATTACAGACCCATAAGTCTCAGTAGTGTCTTATTCAAAGAATTACCGTGGACATGATCAATAATGATGTAGGAAACCTCTAGACAATGGACCCAACCCAGTTTGGTTTCATCAAAAGCAGGTCATGCCTACTCAACCTGGTGGACTTCTTTGAGAAGGTCACCAAAGTAATAGATGAGGGCAAAATGGTTCACAGTGCATACCTTGACCTGGCCAAGGCATTTAACACAATCCCAACTTGGGCATTGTTGACAAACTTAAGAGGTCAGGAACAAACTCTTATGTCACCCGGTGGATAGCCACCTGGCTCACAAACAGGACCCAGGAAGTTACAAGTGGGGAATCCACCTCTTCAAAGATGCCAGTCACAAGTGATGCCCCTCAGGGATCAGTTGTGGGACTGCTCCTTTTTGGCATTTACTTCTCTGAAGTCAAGCCCAACATCAGTGACCTATGGCTGATTAAATTTGCAGATGATTGCAAATTAGGAGCTGTTACTGAATTGCCCACTGACACAAATGTCCTCCAGGAAGGGCTGACACAGATAAACATAGGATGTTCTTCATCTCACATTGCTGCAGTCCTGACACTTGGGTAGTCCGCTGTCCACGGTCGGCCCGAATATCAAAGTATAAGGCTGACGTCGGTCATGGCGCATTTAACTGACGTCAGGACGTCAGGGTACAAGTGCGCATGACCGGCGTCATATCCTCAGTCTTTTTTGCCGCATGGTCCGATGCAGAAGCAGCATTGCAAGTGCCGGTTGGCGTTCTGAGATTTTTCGATTCAGAAGTTTCAGACCGAGTTCAAAGTTGGCTAAGTACCCCGTTGGGGAATATTTTAGTTTATTCTTGCCTCAGTCATTTACCGGATGTCAGAAAAAGTTAATAATTGCGTTTCTTGTGGGAAACAGATACCGCATAGAGATTATCATACTTTGTGTATTCCTTGTTTAGGGCCTGAGCACGACGTTGTTGGCTGTCGCTCTTGTGCTAGATTTAATAAACGCACTATAAAGAGAAGGTTGGATTGTGCAAGGTTAGTCTTTGGGAAGCGGTGCAATTATAAAATGCCGTCGGATGCTCCGACGCCCGCTTCCTCGAAGAACCGCAAGGACAAGGCAGTTAAGCCTAGGCTAGAAGAACCGTCTGTACCGGACGCCGGTTCTTTAGAGGTGTCGGTGGAGCCGGTGGCTCCACCGGAGATTTCTTTGTGTTCCCAGAGTGAAACCTTATTATTACAAGATGTGGCCTCTCAGGAGGCAAGTCAGGCTGAGGGGGCTTCTCAGGTTACTATACTCCCCTCCCTTCCTAAAGTGGCTAGGCCCTCTCCTTCTGTTTCTAAGGCTTCTCCCAGGGGCAGGCCAGGTTTAGCTTCAGTTGGTGTTACCCCTAGCTCTTCAGGTACTATGCCCAAGAAGCATATGCTTAAAATGGCAGAAGATTTGATTACTTTGATTAGGGGTTCTATGCCCCCTCCTGCTAAGAAACCTAGGGTGGAACCTGAGCTGGGGGGTTTTGAGCAAGCTTCAGATGTTTCAGAGTCTTCGGCTGAAGACTTACAGGAGTACTCTCCTTATTCTGATTCTGATGTGGATGATTCTACTCCTTCTGCTACTCCTCCTGAGGATTTTTCTTTTTCAGAAACTCTTCATTCCATGAGGGAGCATTTTAAGTGGGAGGGTCAGGACTTCTCTGATTCCAGGAAAGGCTTGGGAATTTCTGTTTTACCCCAGCACAGGCCTTTGGCTATACCTCCTGTTTTGGATGTAGTGGAAGATGTTTTTACAGAGGCTTCTCTTAATCCTGATTCTTTGCCTCCTGCTCCTGTTAAGCCGGACAGGTATTACAGGGTGCCTGAAGTTCATAAGTATCTTTTTAAGAGTCCTAGGGCAGACCCAGAAACTGTTAGCCAGGGGCCTAAGGGTGTTAAGGCTTCTGTTGTTAAGAATCCGGTTCCTACAGACAAGGAGGCTAGGGCCTTGGATAGATGGGGAAAGAAAGTTTATACTTCTTCCACTCTTGCTATGAGGGCTCTGAATTGCCAGTTTCACATGTTGAAATACCAAAACTATCTCCTTTCACAATTGAAGTCTAAGGTTGATGCTCTGGCAGTAGGTATTGATTGTAAAGAGTTGCAAGATTTAGTACATGTTTCTGAACAGGTGGGTAAGCATTCTTTGCAATGTGGTTTTGATGCTGTACAGGCCTCGTCTAGGGTGGCTGCCACTGGGACTGTTCTTCGCAGGCATGCCTGGCTGAGGGATCAGAATTTGTCTGAACATGTTAAAACAAGGATTTTAGATGCTCCTTTACAATCTGACGTGTTGTTTGGTCCTCCTGTTGAGACAGTCTTGAAGAAAATGGAAGACAAGGCTAAGTCTATGCAGACTGTTAAAGATTTTTTACAGGTCCAGCCTCCAAAGTTTAGTAGAAATTGGCCTACTAAGGGGTGGATGTATCCTTCTTATGATTCCCAGTCTAGGGGTAGATCTAGACGTGGTAAGGGCAGAGCTCAGGGCTCTTTCAGGCCTAGAACAGGGAGTTCTCCTGCACAGGCTTCGGGTGAGGGCAGGGGTCAGTCCTTTCGTAAGCAGACCCAATGACCTACCTTTTCAGCTGCCAGAGCCTGCTCATC
The DNA here is from genome assembly GCF_019279795.1 of Protopterus annectens. Classification (NCBI taxonomy): domain Eukaryota; kingdom Metazoa; phylum Chordata; order Ceratodontiformes; family Protopteridae; genus Protopterus; species Protopterus annectens. The sequence goes on from NC_056733.1 coordinate 1,813,362,130, forward strand.
TGGCAGCACCTTTGGGAGGAAGGTTGGCACTTTTCAAAGAAAATTGGAGTTTAATTACCCAGGACAGATGGGTATTGGATATCATACACCACGGCTACAGGTTTTATTTCCATACCTTGCCTCCTTTCAAAGGCATGCCAGACGTTCCTCCTCAACAAAGAATAGAGGCTCACAAACAGGTTTCTCTGTTGCTCCAACTAGGGGCCATACAGCCGGTCCCTCTGCCAGAAGTGGGCCTAGGATTTTATTCTCGCCTGTTCCTAGTACCAAAGAAGGGGAACACGTGGAGACCAATTTTGGATTTATCTATCCTCAACACTTATCTGGACATTCCCAAGTTCAAAATGTTGACGTTGCAGCAGCTTTTACCTCTGTTGGGCAAAGATCATTGGATGGTAACTTTGGATCTCAAGGAGGCTTACCTTCATGTTCCTATCAGACTCAGTTGCAGAAAGTATCTGCGTTTTCGAGCTGGGACTTCTCACTATCAGTTCTCTGCATTGCCCTTTGGCTTATCTACTGCGCCCAGAGTGTTCACGAAAGTTCTGGCTCCAGTGATAGCTTTCTTCAGACTAAAAGGTATACAGATCTATCCTTATTTGGACGACTGCCTAATTCTGGCTCAAGGAAGGGAAGAGCTTCTTCATCATTTAGAATATGTGATAGCAGTGCTAAGATGCCTAGGGTATTCTGTGAACGAAATAAAGTCCAGTCTAGTACCCTCCCAAGACATGTGCTTTCTGGGTGTGAGACTGAATACAGCAGCCCAGATGGCCTTTTTAACCCCGGACAAACAAAGGAGTCTATCCCTTTACTTCCATCAACTATCTCATCAGTCCGGGCTGACTGCAAAGACAGTCCTTCAAGCCTTAGGGTTCATGGCATCTTGTATTCTGGTGCTTCCCAATGCCAAACTGCATATGAGGCAGCTACACTGGTATCTCAAAAATGTATGGACACAGCACTGCCAGGATCTGGACACTGTCATTCAAATAATACCTTGCATTCAGAAGGAATTTTTGTGGTGGGCTCAGGAATGTCACCTAAACAAGGGACTCTCTGTGACCCGGCCAGAGGCAAGTCAGATTTTAACGACGGATGCCTCAGACAAAGCTTGGGGAGCTCATCTAAATGGAAAGTGGATACAAAACAAGTGGCCTGTCAGACTACAACATCTACATATTAACATGAAGGAGATGTTAGCAGTCCAGTTTGCATTAATAGCTTTCAAGGAATTCCTTCTTCCAGGACAGGTGTTGATTCTAACAGACAACACGACTGTCATGTGGTACATCAACAAGCAAGGGGGAACGCATTCTTATCCTCTATGCAGGCAAGCAATGATTTTGTGGGAGACTGCTCTCAGTTTACAGCTCAATCTTCAGGCAAGGTTTCTGCCAGGAGCACAGAACTCCTTAGCAGATGTGTTGAGCAGACGAATTATGGATCCCCACGAGTGGAAATTGGATCCTCATGTATTTCAGAAATTGACAGTGTCATGGGGAACTCCAGCCATAGATCTGTTCGCTTCTCCACTAAACCATCAGCTGCCAAAGTTTTGCACAAAAGGTTTCATCCCACAGCTTGGAGAGTGGATGCTCTTTCTTTCAATTGGAGCAATCTTCATGTGTATGCCTTTCCACCTCTGCCTCTCCTCCCAAAGGTACTTCTGAAGGTCAGACAGGACAAGCCAAGGATGATTTTAATAGCTCCAGATTGGCCTCGACAGCACTGGTACCCATTACTAAGAAGTCTAGTACGGAAGCCTCCATGGCCTTTGCCTTCGATTCCACACCTGTTGTCACAGGAGGACAGCCATTTGCTCAATGTCAAGCTTCACTCTCTGCACCTAACAGCCTGGCATATTCTGTTTTGAACAATAATGGGCCTCCACTTCCTCAGCAAGTTTTGAATGTTATTTTGGAAGCTAGGAGGCCTAGTACAAGGAAAGTGTACGCAGACAAATGGAAGAGATTTTTGTTTTGGAGTGCAGCTAAAGATTTTGATGTTTCTGAGCCGAATTTGTGTGTGGCTCTTCAATATCTTACTGAGTTACTAGACAAAGGTTTGTCTTTCTCTTCTATTAAAGTTCATGCTGCAGCAATTTCTGCTCACTATGATTGCAACCCGCCATTGTTTTCTCATCCTTTGTTCAAGCAGTTTCTTAGAGGGGCAAAGAATATAAGACCCCCACGAAGAGCTCCTACTCCTGCTTGGGATCTCAATTTTGTGTTGGAGAAACTCACTCTACAACCTTTTGAGCCTGCAGCTACTGCTGAGTTGAAATATTTATCATGGAAGACTGCTTTTTTGTTGGCCATTACCTCTGCAAGACGGGTTTCTGAATTACAGGCCCTTATGGCAGTTGAGCCTTTCTTGATTTTCCATAAGGATAGGGTATCATTACGTACTAATCCTTCCTTTATGCCTAAGGTGGTTTCTAGTGTGGCTTTAAACCAGACTATTCATTTGCCTACTTTTTATGCAAACCCCAAAATAAGGGGGAAAAGATTTTGCACACTTTGGATGTACACAGGCAGTTGCGTTATTATTTGGACAGAACTAAAGGGTTCAGGCAGTCTCAACAGTTGTTTGTTTCTTTTGCTTTGAGTTCTCAGGGCAAGCCTGTGTCAAAACAAACTATTTCTAAGTGGATTGGGTTTTGCATTGCTTTCTGTTATTCCCATCATGGCAAGGAGGTTCCAGCTGGGATTAGGCCTCATTCCACTAGGGCTACTGCCACTTCAACTGCTTTTTTGAGGGGAGTGGCAACCAAGGATATTTTGGAGGCAGCTACTTGGAGTTCTGTGCATACTTTCTCTAGGCATTATCACCTGCCACTTTACTCTAAGTCCAGGGCTGGTTTTGCCACTGCGGTTTTGCAGGGCATTTTGGCAGCTCCTGCTTCCTTATAGTTAGCCATCCTCCCTTACCTCAGCTTTGGGATTCTACCCAAGTGTCAGGACTGCAGCAATGTGAGATGAAGAACATAGTACAGTTTTGTACCTACCATAAATGTAGATGTTCGAAGATCCACATTGCTGCAGTCCAATTTACCCACCCTCCTTCCCCTCTGTAGTTGGAGGTGGTTGTGTGGGTTGGGTTGTACTTCTTGTGTATATTGTATATATATTGTACATATAGTTAGTGCAAGGGTGGTTGGTTGTTTGTTTGCTGTCTTTTGGTTTTGACCTTTATTTTTAAGGTCTTCTGACATCTGGGGCAAGAAAAGACTGAGGATATGACGCCGGTCATGCGCATTTGTACCCTGACGTTCTGACGTCAGTTAAATGCGCCATGACCGACGTCAGCCTTATACTTTAATATTCGGGCCGACCGTGGACAGCGGACTACCCAAGTGTCAGGACTGCAGCAATGTGGATCTTCGAACATCTACATTTATGGTAGGTACAAAACTGTACTTTCATAGGATGATACTAAGCTATTGGCCCCGAGGCCTGTATAAGCCCAGCCAAGAATTTTGTTCATATTCTCTCAAAGTCAGCACCTGTTTCCCTTGTCCAAGAGGGACACAGGTGGGATCCCAGCGGTGTATTTTCTTTTTCCCATCCAGTTGTCCAGGTTCCTGTTAAAGAGGGCTAGAGAGGTACTGTGCTTGACATGGAGAGGAAGTCTGTTCCACAGATGGGGAGTCCTTGAGACACAAATCTATCCCGCCAACAAGTTCTATTAATGTCACAGACCAGGTTAAGGCCTTGCATGCGAGTTGCTCAAGTGGAGTTTGTCTTACGGATATGCAGCAATTCCATCAAGGCTGGGTCTGAGATGGCCTTGTATGCCAGACAGAGGTCACCACTGAGTAATCTGTATGAGACTGAGTAGAGAGACAGGGCTTTTAGCCTATCTGTATAGGATAGGTGTTTAGGACTGTGGATTTTCCGGGTCAGAAACCTCTGTGGTCTCTCCCAACTGCTGTATGTGCTTGGCAAGGTACCTGCTGAAGGGGGCATTGTACTTGATAATGGGTCTGATAAGGGAGGAGTACAGGGATGTTATGACCTCCTTGTTTCTGGATGAAATACCCTTATTTATGAGGTGGGCCATGTAGAAAGCCTTCCGTACAGTGGAGGCAACGTGGTGGTCAAAAGTGAGGTTGCTATCAACCTGGGTGCCAAAGTTTCTCACAACTGATTGCATGCTTAGTACATTGTTATTAATGTGATAATTAGCGGGGATGCCATTTTCCCCAAAGGGGATAATGATGCATTTCTTGGCATTCAGTTTGAGACAATGCTTCTGGCACTAGTCTTTGGTTTGGGTAAGGCCCTCTTGGAGGATGTTCACATCACTAGGGGAATTTAAGACAGAGCCCAGCTTGCAGCCATCTGCAAACTTGGTCAGCCATAGACCACTGGTTTTGGTTTGCACCTCAGAAAAGTATATCCTAAACATTAGAGGCTCCAAGACTGATCCTTGGGGTGCACCGCTCATTACGGGTCTACTACTAGAGTTGGCTTCCCCAACTTTGAGTGGGTTCTATCAGTGTGCCAGTTAGCTACCAGTCTGGTAACATATGGGTTAATGCCTAACGGGAGTAGTGTCAAAGGCGTTGGATAGGTCAAGGAAGGCGGTATGCACCATCTTCCCCTTGTCCATGGCTTTGGTGACTGTTTCAAAGACGTCAACCAAGTTTAACAGGCATGATCTCCCTTTGACAAAACTAAACTGTGTGGGGTCAAGCATTTGGAGGTTGCCAATGTCCTTGTTTATAAGGTCCATGATAATGCGTTCCATGGCCTTGCAGATCAGGCTAGTTAGGCTGATGGGCCTATAATTGCCTGGGTCAGTGGACGCTCTACCTTTGTGTAGAGGGATGACAGTGGCTGTCCTCCATTCAGCTGGGACAAAGCCGGTGCTCAGGCTTTGGTTGAATTAGGGTGTCTAATGGAGCTGAGAGCTCATGCCTGAGTTCATGTATCGGGTCCCATGGAGACTATATTTTTTGCCTTTGAGAGGGCATAAAGGACCTGCTCCCTGGTATTGAGGGGATGGGGGCAGGTGCTGGGGATGTCTTGGTTTACTGAGGGGGGGATAGGGGGGTGAAGTTTTCACTGAACCTGTCTGCCAGGAGGTTGGCTATATCTGTGGTATTTGTTTATGCGGTATTATTGACCACCAGTTCAGAGCAAATTTGGGTGTTACCTTTGAGGTTGCAGACATATGTGAAGAAGGACTTGTGATTATTCTTAGTGGTATGGCCAATTTGGACTTGATGTCAGCCTTAGAGGATTTCACCAGTGACCTTATTTGCTTGTTCAGACTAAGGAGAGATTGCTTCCAACTTGGCACATAATCCTTCTTGGTCCTGGACAGCAATTTTTTTTCCTTTTATTATAGAGTTTGTTTATTGCTGCTGTCCACCAAACAGGTTTACTCTTCCTTGAGGAAGATGATTTGGTCCTGTCAGGTATTGCAGTCCATACAGCTATGTAGGTGCTCATATAGTTTTTTGGTGTAGGCTTGGGCATTAGAGCTGCTTCTAACTGAAGGGATGGTGATTGTGAAGCTGCTTATACCTGCTCGGAGGAGATTGTAGTCAGCTTTGGAAAAGTTTTTGTGTTTGACCTTGATGGGGGGGCAGGGGAGATGGTGTCTTCAAACGTGATCACTTTATGGTCGGATCTTACCAAGGAGGATGGCACTGTAAGGTTGCTACAGTGGATACTCATGGTGGTTAGGACCAGGTCCAGGATATTTTCACCTCTCGTAGGGGTGTCAACCAGCTGATCTAATGCATTGGCATTGATGAATTTGAGGAATCTCTGGCCATTCATGTTTGGGCTAGAATGGGTCTTCCACTCTATGGTTAGGTAGTTAAAGTCACCCAGGATCAGGGTAGAGGGTTGAATCTTGATGGCTTCAAGTAAGTCCAGATAAGTGGAGTGGGCATCCTGAGTCATGGTTGGGGGTCTGTAGCTAGCTGTGATTTGAATAGGTGTTTTTTCAACAGGTAACTGCAATTAGAGTGCCTCCTGTGCGTCATACCGTTTGACCATCCTGGAGGTGTATATGTCTTTGATAAATATTGAAACTCCACCTCCTTTGGCTTTGTAGCCTTCTGTTTGAGGTCGAAAGTGTGGTAGGATGAGTAACCTGATAAGGCTGGGGTGCTCTCCACAGTTTTGAACCAGATTTCAGTGACTGCACAAATGTCAGCATCCTCCAGGGCAAGGAATGCTTGCAGTGAGTGCAGTTTCATGCTTGGACTCCTAGCCTTTGACTACATGACCTTTAAATTTTGTTTAGAAGAATTTTTCATGTTGATAATTTTGTGCTCATGACTTTGCCTAAAAAGGCACTGTGGGGAGGCAAGAGCCTTTGTTAGAAGCCTGAAGCCCAGGGGAGACAGATGAAAGTCATCTCTGGAAAAGCATTGTGGTCTGTCAATCATGTCCTCCCAGTCTGTCAGCTACTGGATCCCCTTGGAATGACACCAGAAACTAAGCCAGTTGTTAAAGTCATTAATTTTCTGTTTGTATTGAGGCATCATTCTGGGTTGATGGTAGGATGCTGCTTAAGACTAGAGACATACCTGCCTGGGACACATATTCAGCGAGTTCAGTCATGTCTCTCTTCATATAGTCCAGAGCCATGGACTAAAACTAAAGGCCAAGAAATGAATAGTAGTATCCTTTGGGAAGTCATTCACCCCAGTAATTATCATATTGACAGCACACCCCTAAGAGAAGACCCAGTAGTCAGGGACTATGGGACACACACAAACAGTAATCTAACCTTTGACCATAACATGTCTACAGTAGTGAGGAATTAATTCAACGTTGTGCAAATTATAATCAAAGGTAATGCATTTAGGTCTAATGAAGTCATCATACTACTGTATTCAGCATTCATCAGACCTGTCTTTGAGTACAGTTCCCCCTTTGGTATGTACCTAACTGGGCATATCCAACAACTGGAATGTCCACAGATGTTCCTCACTAAAAGAATACAGGGTGTAAGTAACATGTCCTATGTAGGCTATCTCAAGGCTGGTAACCCTGTATTCAGTCTCCAACAGGCTCTTGAGGGGAGATCTATGCCTGGCATACACGGCATTGTCAGATCCTGCTCTGATGGACCTCCTGCATATCCGCAAAACAGACAGCACCAGAGTTACCCAATGTCCTTCTGTTCCTATGTTGCAGTATTCATACTGTGGGATTTTCTGCGTCAGGTGACCCGATGTCAGCTCCTATACAAAAGCTTAAGCCGGGCTGCTGTAGGTGCGTGGGACATCACATGCAGGGCCATAAACCAGGGACCATAAATGTGACATCTGCACGCACAGACCTCAGAACTTTTCAGCCACAGATGACGTTACTTTGACTGCTTCGCTCCTACGACCAAAGACTTCTAAACATAAGTACCCTGTTGGGGGGTTTTCTCTTACTTATGCATGAGTTTGGTTACTGTAGATTCACCTTTAGCCGATATCTGAGAAAAAGAGCAAATGTAACTGCGGGTGTCAGATAACGCACAAAGACTCTCACAACCTGTGTGTTTTTTGCTTAGGAAAGGAGCATGATCATAAGGCTTGCCCCATTTGTCAGTCTTTCGTGCCAAAGACCCTACGCAGCCAACTGGCTGCATTTAACTTGTATTTGAAAAATCAGAGGCTAAAACGCCTCAGTCTTAGGATGGATCCCAAGTTAGCTGCCCAAACCGAACAACTAAAGAAGAAGGTCAAGGTTTCCAGGTCTTCTCCCAATGCCGCTCCACCATCGGATGTCCCGCCGAATACCGATATAGGGGCCGAGGGACACCCGATTACTCCATCAGCTTCAACGATTCCTCTGGAAGAGGCCGTTTCTGCAGCCATGGAAAGCACATCTGCCGAGTTAAGCCAGATGCCAGCCATAACCAACGTCGAGGGAGAACCAATACTTGATTGGCCGACCGAGACTTTTCCTCCTTCATCCCAGGCCTTTATCTCTAAGCCTACCCCTAAGCCCACGTCAACAAAGAAAAAACAAAAGACTAAACACTTGAGCCCCGTGCCTCAAGGAGCTCCAGGTTGGCAGTCGTTTACCAACTCACTAATGCAGGCTTTTATGGCTCTTAGGCCCTCAGGCCCTGCACCCATCAACATTCCAGAATGATACCGCAGTACAAGGACAAAATGATTGACTTCAACAATTGGCTAAGCTTCTGGTGTCATTCTAAGGGGATCCAGTATCTGTCTGCTTGGGATGACATGGTCGACAGACCACGATGCTTTGCCACAGATGGCCTGCACCTGTCTCCCCTGGAATTCCGGATACTGGCTAAGGCTCTTGCTGCCCCTGTAGTGCCTTTTTTAGGCAAGGTTCAAATAACAAAGTCACCACCATAACAGGAAAAGACAAGCAAAAACTGAGGGTAATGCTGCTCAATGCAAGAAGTCTAAATCTCAAAATGCACTCACTCGAGGCACTCCTTAAAATGGAGAACATCGATACCTAGTAACTGAGACCTGGTTCAAGGCTCCAGAGAGCACCCCTGCACTACCAGGCTATAACTCATACCACACTTTTCGGCCATGTAACCTGGTCCGAAACACCAAAGGCGGAGGTGTGTCCATATTCATTAAGGATATCCACACCTCCAGGCTAGTTGCTCAGCATAATGCATCCGAGGTTATCCAAGTGCAACTAACTCTGGGCAAAACTGCAGTCCAAATTGTAGCTTGCTACAGATCCCCCACCATGCCCCAGGATTCCCACTCCTCTTTTCTTGATGTACTGGAAAATATTAGGGTTCAACCAAACACCCTAATAATGGGCGACTTTAACTACCCCACCATTATCTGGGAAAACTACTCGTGTACCAACTCCTTAGCTCAACGCTTTCTGGAATTCATAAACTCCAATGCCCTGGATCAACTTATCCACACCCCCACCAGGGGCAACAATATCCTAGACCTAGTCATTACCAACATGAGTGACCAGTGTTCCACACCTGAAGTCAGCTCCTCGTTGGTCCGATCTGACCATAAGCTAATCTCCCTTGATATCCACATCCAGCCCCCCCCCCCCATTAAGGAAACCACAGTAAAAAAATTCTCCAAAGACAACTTCATGCTTCTTAAGACAGAAGTGGTGAACTTCATGACACCCATGCAGATGGACAGTACAGTTACAACTGCTGAATCCTACACAAATGTACTCTATAAGCACTTACACAAGTGCATGGATCGTGCTATCCCAAACAGAACCAGGACGCTATCCTGCCATAAACAAACTGTACAACAGAAGGAAGAAACTGTTGCAAAAGAGAGTAAAATCCCATGAGTGGAGGAGCTCCCTGTTCAGCCTCAGTAAGAAGCCGAGATCCCTTATAAGATCCTCCAAAGCTAGCTACGAAAACAAAATAGCCACTAATTCCAAGGACAACCACAAAGCATTCTATAGCTATGTCAAGAATCTCGATGGCAACACCCAGATCTGCTCTGAGTTACAGCACAAAGGCAAGAAAATTACAGAACCAACTGATATTGCCAACATCCAGGAAGATAGGTTCAGTGCTAACTTTACCCCCCCCTCTCACACCCTAAAGGGCCCATATCTATACAGGAAGAATGCAGAGTCCCTGTAATCACAACTACGCAGGTAAAAGCACTCTCTAAAGCCAAAAACACAGCATCCATGGGACCGGACAACATCCCAGGCTGCATTTTACACGAACTTCAGAACGAACTGGCTCCCCACTTAAGCACCATGTTCAGTAATAGCCTCGCTTCAGGCTTTGTGCCCATTGAATGGTGCACAGCAACAGTTATCCCACTCCACAAAGGGGGAGCCACCACTGATCCCGGGAACTATCGACCTATTAGCCTGACAAGCCTGTTCTGCAAGGCCATGGAACATATCATCATGGAACTCATAAACAAAGACATTGGTAACTTCCAAACTCTGAATCCCCCCCAGTTCGGGTTTGTGAAAGGCAGATCATGCCTCCTGAACGTGATCGAATTCTTTGAGGCAGTCACCAAAGCCATAGATGAGGGTAAGGTGGTTCACACAGCCTATCTTGACCTCGCCAAGGCTTTCAACACCATCCCCCATTCTGGAATTATAGCTAAACTCACTAAACTAGGTATAAATCCCTATGTCACAAGCTGGGTTGCCAACTGGCTCACTGACAGAACCCACACTGTAAAAGTTGCAGACTCCAAATCTGAACTCAAAGCAGTGACAAGTGGAGTACCACAGGGTTCCGTCCTGGGATCTCTCCTGTTTGGTATCGACTTCTCTGATGTACAGGCTAACACAGAAGGCCTATGGCTAACGAAGTTCGCAGATGACTGCAAACTAGGAGCCATAGTCAAGTCCCCAAATGATGTGGACATCCTACAGAAGGGCCTCGCTGAGACAGATGCCTGGTGTCAGAGCCATGGCCTCAAGCTCAGTGCCAAAAAGTGCTGTGTCATCCGCTTTGGTAAAACTCTGTAACATAGGCAGCAATCTACTTAACACCAAATGCGTGATAAGAGACTTTGGGACCCAGATAGACAGTAGTCTCTCCTTTGATAGCCACATCACCACAGTAGTCAGGAAGTCCTTCTACATGGCACACCTTGTCATAAAAGGGTTCTCATCCAGGAAAAAAGAGGTCATTGTCCCCTCTACTCGACACTCATTAGACCCATTATGGAGTACAATGTCCCTTTTGGAATGTACCTCACAAGACATCTGCAGCAGCTGGAAAGGCCACAGAAGTACCTCACAAAGAGGATTACTGGCCTCAGACAAATGCCCTACACTGACCGCCTCAAAAAAACCCAGCTTTACTCTATAGCATATCGCCTACTCCAAGGTGATCTCTGCCTAACATATAAAACTATGTCAAACCCAGAGCTGTTGGACATGCTACACTTAAAGAAATCCCAATCCCTCCGAGCTACAGGCTCTAGGGACTTAAACCTTGTCACCACAATAAACAGGACATGCTGGAGGGATAGATTTCTGTCCCAGTGACTTCCCATACTCTGGAACAGGCTACTCATCTATGTCAAGCAAAGTTCTTCATTAGCACTCTTCAAAAAAAATCTTGATGAGTGGATGGGAAATAGGAAATAGACCCCGGTGATCACTTCTGTGTCTCTGCTCGACAGTGGCACAGGAAAATAACTTTCTTGGGTGGTGTAAGCCAAGGAACCTTGTTGGCTAAGCTTACGTAGGCCCTTGGGCCGATAGCCTAGTACCTACCTATGAACCTATTCCTGTGCTGAGCTCCAGGCCAGCCTCTGCTTCCTCCTTACCTTTAACCACTATTCTTCAGGGAGAAGAAGAAGAAGAAGAAGAAGAAGAAGAAGAAGAAGAACCAGAGCAGTCCTACTCCTCTTCTGAGGAATCCATTTCCTATGTCTCTCAAATTGCTTCACCTGTGGATTATTACTCCCCAGATGAAGACTCTATTGAGGGAGATTCCCCACCAGAAGACATTACCTTTGGGGAAACTATTACAAAAATGAAAGAGTACTTCAAGTGGGATACTGCCTTAATGTCAGATACCCAGAAAAGATATTTTGAACTTCTGCAACTTGAGTCACCATCCTCTTCAGCTATTCCTCCTGTGCTTCCAGCTTTCCTGGATGCCTTTAACTCTGTCTCCAAGAACCCTGATTCACAACCTCCTGTGCCTAAAAGGCCGGATAGATTTTACAAAGTGCCTTATGACCAGACATTTCTTGTGAAACCTCCCCTGGCTGCCCCAGCAGTTATTGCTGTGTCTCCAGACAGACAGTCTGGGCAGTTACCCTCTGCTTCACTTTTACCAGCAGATAAAGACAGCAAGACCATGGACAGAATGGGTAAAAGGGAATATGGTATACACCTACTCAACCCTGGTCTTCAGGGCTATTAATTACCAAACCCACATGGTTAAATACGCCCTGGACCTTGTCTCCCAGGCTTCCACCTTGCTGGCCTCTACCCCAGACTGTCCACCAAAGCTGACATTGCATCAAAACTGTCTCTAGCTACACAAGTAGCCAGACACCCTATCAGGTGCAGTTACGATGCAGCAGAGGCTTCAGCCAGGTCAGCTGCCTTTGCATCTGCCTTACGCAGCCACTCCTGACTTTGCTTACAACCTCTACTAGAGGATTTTAAATCCAAAATCATGGATGTTTCTCTGGACCACAACCTTTTATTTGGGAAAAACTCAGCAGAACTTTTCAAAAACTTACAAGAGAAAAACAAAGAACTACAAGACATTAAGCATCTGCTGGTGTCCCCCCTTCCCTAGATATTATAGGAACTACCCAGCAAAAACATCCTTTGTCAGAAGGACTCCTTCAATGTCACGCCCTTCCTCCTCAAGGCCAGACCCCCCCCCCAACTCTCAGCCACCAGCCAAACAGCCCTTTCCAGACAGAGGGGGTCTCTCTTCAGCATGACTGTCTTGCTCAACTGCCTCTGTCCGCCCACCTTACCCACTGCCTTCCCATCTGGAAATCCATCACAGCAGATCTTTGGGTTCTTTCCATCATCCAAAAAGGATATTTCCTATCCTGGAAGGAAAGACCAAAACCAAAAAGAATCCCTTTCCCTCCAAGAAATCAGCTTCATCTATTCCCTCTCATTCTAAAAGAACTCCTGACTCAAGGAACTATATTACCAGTTCCCTCAGGACAGAAAGGACAAGGCTTCTATTCCCGATTTTTCTTAGTTCCAAAAAAGGATGGCCCTTGGAGACCAATCCTAGACTTATCATATCTGAACCTATTCCTGAAGGTTCCCTCATTCAAGATGCTTTCCCTTCAAACCCTCCTACTCCTCATCCCCTCCCAAGCTTTCACGGTCACTCTGGACCTAAAGGATGCCTTGCCTGCACATTCCTATCAGGCCATCACACAGGAAATGTCTGTGCATTACTGGCCACTCCTCATACTTTCAGTGTACAGCCTTGCCCTTTGGCTTGTCTACAGCCCCCATAGTTTTTACAAAGTGCTTGGCCCCAGCCATTGCCTATTGCAGAACCAAGGGAGTCCAAATCTCCCGTTACCTGGATGACATTCTCATTCTGACAGAATCAGAGTCCACCCTACAGACCCATCTCAAGTTCACCATGTCTCTCCTGCACAACCTGGGATTTACTCTAAGCCTTCAGAAATCCTCTCTGCTTCCTCAACAGGACAAAGAATCCCTAGGCTGCAATATCAGGACAGACCTGATGAGATCCTTTCTCCCGCCAGACAAAATGCAGGCTTTCCCCTCCTATTTTCAAAACCTTCTTTCAGCATCTCACCTATCTGCAAGACAGTTTTTGCAAGTTTTAGGTCTCATTGCAGCCACTATTCCCATCCTCTCATTAACAAGGATGCACATGAGAAAATTCCAATGGTACCTAAAGAATGTGTAGTCTCAGAGCCAGTAACCTGTAGACAAACTTATCCCCCTTTTGCCCTGCCTGAAGACAGAACTATAGTGGTGGGTTCAACAAATTTTACAGAACCAGAGCATTCCTCTACAACTACCACACACCTCCCAATCAATGCACACCAGATGCATCAGACCTAGGGTGGGGGGCAACGTTATAGGATTTCAGAGTACAACAGTGTTGGATCCCTGCTCAGCAAATGCAACACATCAATGTCAGAGAAATGACTGCTGTCTTGCTGGCTCTAAAAGGTTTCGTTCCCATCTTGCAACCAGGGCTGCTCCACATTTCGACAGACAACACAACTGTCATGTGGTACCTAAACAAACAAGGAGGGACAAAGGCTTACCAGTTATGCCGGATAACCCTACAAGTCTGGGATCTGGCAGCCAACCACAGCCTTTTCCTGCAGGACTCTTACATCCCCTTTCAGGAAAACAAGCAAGTTGCCCTGCTCAGCAGAACAACGTCTCTACAACACAAATGGATGTTGCACATGGATACCTTTCTAAACATCATCCACCAGTGGGGCACACCTTAAGTGGATCTGTTTGCCTCCCCCCAGAACAGACAACTACGAAATTTCTGCACCAGGGATTACATTCCTCTAGGCTGGAGAGTGATTGCTTTCGGCTTTCCTTGGAAGGGAATGCTTCTGTACGCTTTCCCTCCCTTCCCTCTAATACAAAAGGTCCTTCTGAAAATCAAGACGGGACAACTAAAAATCTTGTTGGTGACCCCCATTGGCCAAGGCAACATTGGTTCCCTGTTCTTCACTCCCTAGCTAAGGGCAATCACCACAAGTTACCCCACAAGGTGGACCTACTAACGCAACAAAAGGGAACTCTTATTCACCTCGTCTGTGCAGCACCTAACTCTATGGGTGATCAACTTCTGATCCCTTTCAGACAACACTACTCAGAGGACATGCTCTCAGTCCTGAGGGTGGCCAGGAAACCAGCTACTAGGAAATACTATTTGTCTAAATGGCAGAGGTTCTCAAAATGGTGTTCCCTTAAGGACAAGGATCATTTTCAGGCAGACCCTTCACTTGTCCTGAGCTATATATGTGAGCTCATTAAGGAAGGACTTGCATATTCTTCAGTGAAGGTCCACCTTTTTTCCATTTCAGCCTGTTTGCCCTTACAGCCACCACTGTTTGCCAGACTGGACGTTAAACTTTTCCTGAGGGGGGTCTTGCATATCAGACCACTAAGAAAACCCATTCCCCTCCCTGAGACCTCAATTTCATGCTGGAAAAACTCACCTTACCTCCCTTTGAGCCAGCCAGCAAAGCTTCTCTACAAATGTGCACATGGAAAACCATTCTTTTAGTGGCCATCACCTCCACTAGAAGAGTGTCTGAACTACAGGCTCTTGTGTCCTGTCCTCCTTACGCCACCTTCCACAATGACAGGGTGACCTTGCGCACAAACCCTTCCTTCATGCCCAAAGTGGGGAACGAACTATCCTTAAATCAGTCTATTACCTGCCTTCTTTCCCTCTCCAACTAATACCGCAGAGAGGATCCTTCATTCCCTAGATGTACACAGACAACTGAGATTCTACTTAGACAAGACTAAGTCCTTCAGAAAATCGGACCAACTCTTCATGTCCTTTCACCCCAGGGCTCTGGGTAAGGCAGTCTCCAAACAAACCATTTCCTCTTGGATCACGAAATCCATTCTCTTCTGCTACTCACATCATGGTAAACTTTTGCCTCAAGGAGTTAGGGCTCATTCCACTAGAGGCATGCTTACCTCCAAAGCCTTTCTCAGAGGGCTGGACAAAGCCTCCATGATGGGAGCAGCTAACTGGTGTACAGTTCACACTTTCACAAAACACTACAAGCTAGACCAGGTCTCCAGGGCCAGAGCAGGATTTGCCAGAGCAATCCTGCAGGGATTCTTGGAATCCTCTACCTCTGCTACCTCCCTTCAGTCCTTCTAGCTGTGGTACTCTCCGACAGTATGAAATAGGAATAGAAGGACATAGAATAATTGTGTAAAAGCTTACCATAACCATAGATGTCCTCCTCTTCCATGATGCAATATTCCTTCCCACTCTCCATACCCCCTTTTTTCCATCTCCTCTGGGTGGTTGGTCTTTGACCTCTGTATCAACTCCTTACAGGATATTCTGCACAACCCTTCAGGGACATTTGCTCCTTGGCCTCATCTTGTTCTTTTGTACACCTTATACTTGACTTCAAGTTCTGAGGTCTGTGCATGCAGACGTCACATTTATGGTCCCTGGATTATGGCCCTGCATGTGACATCACACACACCTACAGCAGCCAGGCTTAAGCTTTTGTATAGGAGCCAACGTCGGGTCACCTGAGGTGGAAGATCCCGCAGTATGAATACTGCAACATGGAAGAGAAGGACATCTATGGTTATGGTAAGATTTTTCACAACTATTCTTTCTAAAGACTTCAGCTTGGCTTGTGATATAAATAAGACCTGCTGGAGGTTATGTTTAGTGCAGCTAGTTTGCATGTCAGACAGCACTAATACCATATCCTATCACTATCTAACATCTACCATTAACACTAGAAACCAGCCCAGCAGACCGCTCTAAAACCCAGTCCTTAAACCATAATAGACCACTTTAATACAGATCCAGACAACGGGTCTACTTTGATTCACTGAAAACTCGTTTCACTGAATTTCAAAACACTCACACCAAATCGCTGAAAACTCATTTCACTTAATGTAAGTACTGTTGGGCAAATAAAACAAATATGCCCTTTTCCCTACTGTAGTGCGATCCTGGAGTTAGTATATATAGTTGGGGGCACAGCCCCCCACCTACTTTTGGTTTTATATCATTAGCTTTCAGTGAAATGAGATTCATAAATATAAAAGCTAAGTAGGTGGGGGGCTGTGCCCCCCAACTCCCCCGACTATATATACTAACTCCAGGATCGCACTACAGTGGGGAAAAGGGCATATATGTTTTATTTGTCCAACAGTACTTACATTCAGTGAAATGTGATTCAGTGAAATGAGTTTTCAGTAATTTGAGCTTTCAACAATTTTTTGAGGGTGAATTGAAATTCAGTGAAATGAGTTTTCAGTCATTCAAAATAGACCCCCAGACAATATGGCTATGTGATTTCCAAATGTCTCTGTGTACAGTTTGGTAGAGTTGGGCATCCTGAGACAGTGTAGCAATTGTCTTATGTTTTCAGATAAATATTTAATCCTTAAAGAAACTAGTACAGTATGCAAGAGATGTATATACACAATTTCCTTTGCAGCAAAAATTTCGCTTACAAACAAGGCTGTCAAGAATACACTTAATTCTCCCCACATGCTGCTCACCACACATATAGACCATCCTATGTGGAGGCAGTTAAAAGAAACCTTCCCAAACCTCAAAGACCTCCTAAGCTGACAAACAGCAACACCTATCCACAGCAATCTCTAAAGCACACACCAAAAGCATCAACAAACACTGCACAGAAGCCTACATCCAGTAGTCCCCCAAGATGGAAGCCCACAAGGCAAGCAAACACTTGACCTGGGACTCTTGTTATAGGGGATTCCATTGTATGACACACAGATGCACCAGTCAGCACACTAGATAAAGTGAAGATAACAGTTGACTGCTTATCTGGAGCCAAGATCTACAGTGTCACATATGCAGCCACATCACTGCATACAAATATGAATGTATCATAGTCCATTTGGGTGTAAATGGCCTGAGGTGTACCTCACTGGACTATAAGAACAGAAAGAATATGGATCTATCTGATTGTGTGTCACATACAGTTATGTTCTTTGAGATGAGCAGCATTCTGTCTTCACCAAGGATGATGCCACAGTATGAAAAAAAATGATTGATTTTAACAATTGGCTTATGGTGACATTCCAATAGGACTCAATATCTGTCAGCTTGGGAAGGCATGGTAAGAGATCACGTTGCTTTGACAAAGATGGTGTGCATCTCTCCCTACTGGGCTTTCAGACATTAGCTAAAACTTTATCCACCCCATTAGAGCCTTTATTTGGCAGTGCCAAAATGCCAAACCTTTCACTTCAACAACCTTAATGTGTTACTGCTCAGTGTAGAGCCTCAACAAGAAGCTTCACACTTTGCAAGCTTTTCTCACTCTAGTGAATGTAGACATCTGTACTGATACTTGGTTTAAAGCCACAAAAAGTACTCCAGCAGTGTTGTGCTTCAGTTCCTTCCACATGTTTAGATGAGCAGCAGCACAGTCATGGTCTAAAGCTGGAGGTGTATTGTATCAGCAGGAAATATACATCCAGGTTGTTTAAACACGATGATGTCCTGGAGTTCATCCACATACAAGTCGTCATAGATAAAGCCCCTTACCATACTCTAGCTAACTGTAGGTCACCATCTATGCCCCAAGAATCTCATAACTTATACCTAGACATACTGTAGACACTCACCATCCAACCACATACTGTATTCATGGGGGGACTTTATCCCTTTATAGACTGGAAATCATACACTGCCTCAAACTCACAGGCACAGCATTTACTGACTTTATTAATACAAATACTCTGAACCACATAGTGCACACTGCAGCCAGAGTTTCAAACGTACTTGACCTAGCGATCCAATCACAAAGCTGTCTCCTTCCAAATAAAAATCAACTTGGAAAAAACAAACTAAACCTGTAACATTTAGGAATTTTGCTAAAGCAAACTACATCCAGCTGAGAGGCAGTTTGTCAAAATTCAGTGTTCCTCTGAATGCCAAGATGAGAAAAAAACCTATGCAGAATTATTCACAGAAACCCTATGCAGTCATGTAAATGGCTGCATAGAGGCTGCTGTACCTTCCAGATGTAAGCCCATAACAAACAGCAAAAGCAAACTGCACTGATGAAATCCTAACCTTAACAAGGTATATAACAAAAGGAAAAAGTCATAAGGAGCTCACTGATTAAACTAAAGAAGAAGCTAAGAGAATTAATTAAATCCCACAAAGCCAACTACAAAGTTAGGATAGCCTCAAAGGCTAAGGACAATCACAAGGCTTTCTTTCTTTGGCTACATCCAAAACCTTCAAAGTAACACACATCATTGTACCAAATTGGTGGTAAATGGCACCTCCTTCACTGAGCAGAGAGACACAGCAAATATACTGGCTGACAAATTCAGCTCATACCTCACTCCCCCTTCCCTGTTACCCCCTGTAAAATCCCTTCTAGCATGTCCCCCTAACTATCAGCAGGGAGCAGATCTTGACAGTGCTTGCCAAGGCCAAAAACACTGCCTCAGTAGACCTCAACATAATCTGGGTTGCCTCCTAAATAGCTTGAAACATGACCTTTCAGGACCACTTGAGACACTTTCCAACTACAGCATCAAAACAGGTTATGTATCAAATGAATGGAGGACTACAATGGTCAGTATTCTTCACAAGGGTGGTCCATCAGCCAGCTTCAGAAACTACAGACGCATCAGTTTGACAAGTCTAATGTGCAAAGCCATAGAGTGAATTGTCATGGAAATGATCAAGGACATTGACAACCTATGCACACAGAACCCATCCCAGTTTGCCTTTGTCAGTGGAAGGTCTTCCCTACTTAACCTGGAAGACTTCTTCAAGAGGGTCACCAAGGCAATGGAAGAGGGGAAGATGGTGCATACCGCCTACCTTGACCTAACAAAGACATTCAGTACAATCTTCTACTCAGATGTTGTTGACAGACTCCCTGAACTAGGCATAAATCCCTATGTAACTCACTGGATTGCCTGCTGGATCACAGATAGGACCCAAGAAGTCAGGATTAGTGAGACCACTTCCACAAGAGACCATTTGTCAGTGGAGTACCTCAGGGATCCATGATGGGTCTGTTCTTGTTTGGCATCTATTTCTAAGAAGTCAAGGCTAATGTCAAGGGCCTGTTGCTTACCAGTTTTGCAGGTGAATGTAAACTGGGAGCTGTCAGAGATTGCAAGAGGGCCTAACATAGACAAATGACTGGCACCAAAGCTACAGTTTAAAACTCGGTGCCAAGAAGTGCAATATAGTACCCTTTGGGAAAACGTCCACACACGCCAGTTACTCCAATGATAAAGCACACCTAAGAGTTGAAATCGTAGTTAGGAGTCAGGGAACATATGTAAACAGTAATCTGGCCTTCAACCAACACAAGCCAAAATAGTAAAAAACTCAATGTTAAGTTGTCTATTTCGCCTTCATTCTTGCTGGATGGGTTCGGAGCTGAACATCAGCTCCGACTCAGCCTTTTACTAAAGTTCAAGAGCTATTTACCAGCTCGAGGCCTCCCCTTATCCCACAATGCTAGGCGTCAGATACCCAGATCTCATTTGCCGCTTCGGCTACGAGGTTGCATTTTTTTACCGGCTCCAGGTCGTATAATTCTTTTATTACTTCTTATAGTCAGGATTGTTAAAATTTTTAGATAGTTTTTGCTATTAGTTTAATCTAATCTTGTAACCCCTTTAGATCCCACTTAAAAAAACTTTTTTTCCTGTCATTACAGAGTTCCCCCCCATCCCTTCCCTATTTAGGGTAGTGTTAGGCCTTTCTATTTCTTTTATATATTGTATTATATATACATAGATAATTGTTGTTAGTGTAACTGTTAGTTATAGTGGTTTTTTGATATCCTTATTCTTATCTAGTGCGTGTGTGTGTGTTTACTGTTTTAGGGCACTAGTTAAATTTTTTCCTTGGTATCTCTTTGTAATGTCTAAAGATACCAAGGTTTCAGGTTTCAAGAAGTGTGACTCGCGCTGTCCGAAAATGTCTCTGACAGACGGTCACACTTCTTGTGTTTATTGTTTGGGCCCCCTACACCTGCAGGACTCTTGTTCGGTCTGTCATGCCTTCAGTCCGAGAGTCCTGCAGGAGTGTAGGAATAAGCTCATTCTGAGGGGCTTGTTGAAGCCAGAAGGATCCCCGGCCAAGCCTTCGTCGGGGAAATCCTTAAAGCCCGCCAAACCGTCGGCTCCCTGTTCGGAGCCGACGCCGAGCGGAGCTTCTGCTTCCTCGTTGGTTCCGGCCGGACCCGACACATCGACGCCTCAGTCGGCTCTGACTCTACTATCGGAGCCTTCTCTGAGTCGAAAGCGTTCGAGGTCTCCCTCCTTAGAGTCCGTTCGCTCGGCTCCCAGGTCCCCATTACTACAGTCAGAGCGGAGCCATAGATCCCATTCCTCTCGGTCCTCCAGGTTATCGGATCATGACTTAGAGAGGGTGGTCCGTAGGCTCCTAAAGTCGCAGGCACTGGCCAAAATGTTGACTAGCCCTTCTCAACAGACTGTGGCTATCCCTGTTGCTTCAACTGTTCCTCCTCCGACCCTACCAACGTGTTCGGAGCCGGAGCTCATTGGGGCTCGAATCGTTGGAATGTCGGAGCTGATACCACACCTTTCGGCTCCCTCGTCAGCTCCGATCTCTTCACTGGTTCCGTCCTTGGAGGGATCCGGGCGCTGAGACTCCATCGTCGGCTCCGAGGGGGTGAGTGGCATCGCACCCTTGTCTGACCCCGTTCTCCCTCTCGGGGCCTCGGCGCAGGTGAGCTCGGCAACGACATCTGCCTCAGAGCCATCCCTCTCAGTGCCGGAAGGGGTTCACGTCTCTTCGGAGCGGGGACCATCTTCTCTGCCTGATAGGGGTGCCTTTGAGGTCATGAGGAGCGTGCTGACTCCGGTGTCGGCTCCATGATCGACCCCTTCGGCTCCTCCCCCCATGGTGCCTGCATCAGTCTCTGTCCACCCGCCTGACCCCAAGCGTGGAGAACAGGCGCTCCAGGTAGCCCCATTGGGGGTATCTTCCTCTTCCGAGGCCTCCCCTGATCATTCAGAGGAGCCCCCTCAGAAGAGAAAATGTAAGAGGAAACATGTTGACTCCCCCGAGTCAGTCACCTCGGAAGGGTCCCCAAGGTCCCCCTCTGAGGATGTATCCTTTTCAGACATCCTTGAGATCCTAAGGCAGAGGGGGAACTGGACTACCCTTAACCCTTCTGAGGACGAGTCGGTGTACCTGGACGCGTTTGGTTCCCACCCTTCCACCTCCTGGGTGTCTCCGCCTTTCGATCCACTCATGGAAGTGGTGGCTTGGAAGGCATGGACGGCCCCGGACACAGTGGAACCAACTCCCCGCAGGCCCACAAAATTCATCACAACACCATCCGATAAGCAGTTTCTTATGAAGGGTGTCCCTGTTGATGCCATGGTGGTTGCAGCAGCCACTAAGAAGGAGCTGGCTGACCCTTCTGTGCCTGTCCATGCACCTAATAAAGAATCTAGGACAATGGACAGGTACGGGAAGCGGATGTTTTCTTCGGCGACCTTTTCCATGTGGTCGCTGAACTATCTGTGCCATTTCACCTGCCTTCAAAGGGATCTCCTTAAGGAACTGGGTGATACCCTTCAGGATCCATCTGCTGCGGGGTCTCAGGAAAAGATTAACTCCCAGCTGGCAACCCTTAACTGTATAGTTAACTCCTCCATGTGGCTCATTTCTTATGCAGCCGATGGGGTGAGTAGGGCCGCAGGCACAGGCGTGGCTTTGAGAAGACATGTCTGGATGCGGTTATGTAACTTTGCTGACCCCTTTAAGGCGTCCTTCACCAATACCCCCTTTGATGGTTCGGCCTTGTTTGGACCACAGGTGAAGGATACACTTACCAGGTGTGAGCAGGAAGGCAAGACTCTCTCTGCCGTGGGAGTCCGTTTTTCTACTCCCTCTAGACCATACCCTAAAGGTCAGAAGAGTGGAAAAATGTGGTTTTGCAAACCCCAGGGAGTCGTGCCTGACACACGTGGCGAGTTTCCCTCCAGAGGCAGAGGAGGGAACAACAATAGATGCCGCCCAAGGGGAAGAGGGGGTATGCAAAATCAGGGTAGCAGGGAATCCTTCTCTGACAAACCCTTTCAGCACCCCTGAGGGACTGCCCGACTGTCCACCTTCGGAGGCAGTCGGGGGAAAATTGTCACTGTACCCAGAAGCCTGGCAACTCCTCACACAAGACAAATGGGTACAGTCGATCATATCCAAGGGTTACAAAATCCCCTTTATCCACACCCCCGTACAAACAAACAAGTCCCTTCCAGATGTTCCACCCAGTCTAAGGGAACAAGCAGTTCTAGAAATTTCAAAACTGCTAGAAAAAAGAGCCATCCAACCAGTCCCAGCAGACCAGCAAGGATCCGGGATTTACTCCAAGTTCTTTTTGGTACCAAAAAAGACAGGGGACTGGAGACCCATTTTGGATCTCAGCAGGTTAAACAAATCTGTTCAAAGAACAAAGTTCTGGATGGTCACGCTTCAGTCCATTCTACCCTTTTTGGGTTAGGATAATTGGATGTGCTCTATAGACCTTCAGGATGCGTACTACCATATCAAAATGGACATACACTCCAGAAGGTTTCTCCGCTTTCAGCTGGGAGCCAGTCACTATCAATTCAGAGCCCTGCCCTTTGGTCTCACCACAGCCCCCAGGGTGTTCACCAAATGCATGGCAGTGGTTACGGCTCACCTGAGACGGCGAGGATTCCAGGTGTTTCCATATTTAGACGACTGGCTCCTAACTGCTTCCACCAGGCATCAGCTAATCCGAGCCAGGGATTATACCATACAAACTTGCTCCAAGCTAGGTATCTCTATAAACTACGAAAAGTCTGCATTGTCGCCATGTCAATCTATAACCTTTATAGGCGCCATTCTAAATACAAAAGAACTGTCGGCAAAACTTCCATTAGAAAGAGTATTAGACATACGCCGACATGTTCAAACATTACTACAGTGCAAAAGAATTCAGGCCAGATTTGTACTGAAAACCTTGGGTCTCATGGCAGCAGCAGCAATCACATTACTTCCCCTGGCTCGATTTCACATGCGGATTCTTCAATGGATGCTTATTACCCAATGGTCCTTCCAACAGCTTCCGATGTCTCACAACATAATAATCACCCAATCATGCAAAGACCATCTCTCTTGGTGGATGGTCTCCCCTCAACTTTTTCAGGGCAGACCATTTGTCCTTCCTCCTCCGGTTGCCACGGTGACGATGGATGCCTCCCTGATCGGGGGGGGGGCATTTTCAGGGCAGGGCTGTCCAGGGCACTTGGCAACCCCTAGAGTACCACCTGCACATAAATGTCTTGGAGATGAGAGCGGTACTTTTAGCGTTGTGAGCTCTTCAGGACTCTCTACATACCGGGACTATTGCAGTTCAGACAGACAATATGTCGGTAGTCTGGAACATCAACAAGCAGGGCGGAACCAGGTCCTATCCCTTATGTCGAGAAGCACTCAGACTCTGGCAGTGGGCGATCTCCTCTCAACGGTTTCTGATAGCAACGCACATCCCCGGGAAGTCCAACGTCATAGTGGACAGGCTAAGCAGAGCAATTCTTATGCCTCATGAGTGGTCTCTCAATCAGTCAGTAGCAGAAAACAATTTCCACAGATAGGGTCAACCTTTCTGCAACCTTTTTTGCAACCCCTCTCAACAGCAAGTGCAGTGACTTCTTCACTCTCTTTCCGCTCCCAGGCCATTCCCCCAGAGACGCTGTAGTTCACGATTGGCCCCAGGGTCTTCTCTATGCATTCCCTCCCTTTCCCTTAATTCCAAAACTGATTCAGAAAGCGACCGCTTTGGGATCCAGGATGATCCTCATTGCTCCTTACTGGCCTCGACAAATTTGGTTCCCATTCCTGCATCGTCACCTGCTGGAGCAGCCCTGGAATCTGGACCCAGTGCCAGACCTCTTGATCCATCAGTCAGGCGAGCTGCACCAATCCCTTCGCTCTGTCAACCTCACAGCTTGGTTGCTCCACTTCCAACCTTAGCCAGGCTTCCACATATTTCTCAGTCATTGCGTGAAATCATACTTTCTTCACATAAGTCTTCTACCAGGAAGACTTATGCTAGTAAGTGGAAACATTTTTCCCTCTGGGCAGAGGCCAGGAATATAGACCCCTTTACAGCCCCTGTCCGTAACGTGTTGGATTTTTTGGCGGAACTTTTTCGAGCAGGTTCCTCGTCTGCCACCATTAGGGTCCAATTGGCTGCTATTGCTAATTTTTATGTTGGTCTATCAGAGTCCAGTATCATGTCCCACAAACTGTGTAAGGCCTTTCTTAAGGGACTATTTTACTTAGACCCCCGGTTAAAGATCCCCCTCCTCTGTGGGATTTGAACTTGATATTAGCTTCATTGATTCTCCCTCCTTTTGAACCTGAGGCTTCTTGTTCCTTAAAGTTACTCTCCTGCCATCACCTCAGCCAGAAGAGTATCGGAACTTCAAGCCCTTTGTATTCGCCCTCCATATCTTATTTTTCACAAAGATAGAGTTTCACTCAGGACTGATCCTTCCTTTTTACCCAAATACCCTCAGAGTCAAATCTCAATCAGGCTATTGATCTTCCTGTCTTTTTTCCCAATTATTCAAACAGAGCTGAACAAAAGTTACAGTATTTGGATGTTCACAGGCAATTACGCTTTTATTTGGATAGGACCAAGCAGACAAGAAAATCAGATCAACTCTTCCTGTCCTATGCTGAGGGCAAGCAGGGCCTACCAGTTTCTAAGGTAACCTTGTCCAGGTGGTTGGCCTCTATTATTACCTTGATCTACCAACTGAGACATAAGGAACTCCCTACAAAACCAAAAGCTCATTCCACCAGAGCATTGGCTACGTTGGTAGCTTTTCAGGCTAGACTTTCAATGGAATCTATTTGTGCTGCAGCCACATGGGCCACTCCTCATACCTTCATTTCACATTACAAGTTGGATGTGGCCTCCAGGAGTCGAGCTGATTTTGGTTCCACTGTGCTCAAGAGTCCGTTTTGATGAGCCACCCAGGGCTAAGGTGCTAGGGACGCTGTCCCATCCAGCAAGAATGAAGGGGAGATAGACAACTTAACATTAAGAAGTTATGTACCTACCATAACGCTCCATGTTAGTTGTCTTCATCTCGCCTTCTTTCTTGCGTCCCACCCTCCATCCCCCTAGCCTGGTCAGGACTGAGAGGAATCTCTTTTTGAGGCCTTCTTCCTATGGTTGACTCCTTTTTAGATTACTACGTCCTCTGCTTGTAGCACTGTAGGTAAACCTTGTGGTGGGAATTGGTGTTTGTTCCTTGGTGTTAGCTCTACCTAACGAGATCTGGGTATCTGACACCTAGCATTGTGGGATAAGGGGAGGCCTCGAGCCGGTAAATAGTTCTCGAGCTTTAGTAAAAGGCCGAGTCGGAGCCGAGGTTTGGCTCCGAACCCATCCAGCAAGAAAGAAGGCGAGATGAAGACAACTAACATGGAACGTTATGGTAGGTACATAACTTCTTATTCTGTGTTACCCAGCTTATAAGTAAAGGTATGGCATCCATGTTCAAGGACATTATATTGCTACTTTAATTGGCCTTTACCAGAATTGGTCCCCTTTGGCATGTACCTGACCGGGCTTTTGCAACAGTTACAGTGCCCACAGGGGTTCGTTTTCAGGCAAATCCAGTGTATTAACACATTGTCCAGTACAAATCCCCTTAAGGGCACTATCTTTATACTCAGTCTCCTAGAGGTTACTGTGAGGTGATCTATTACTGGCATACAAGGCACCCTTATATCCAGGACTGATGGATCTTTTGCACAGCCACAAAACAAGCAGCACTAGAAACAGCAGATCCAAGGATTTAAACATTGCCTGTGACATAAATAGAACTGACATGCGTCACAAAGGATCTCGGCACTGTGGAATAGGCTCTCCATCCATATAAAGCAAAATTCGTCCCTGACCCTATTCAGATGTAACCTTGACCATTGGATGGGAAATGGTAAATTCAGCCCCAGTCTGGCTCACCAGTCTCTAGTGGACAGAGGCAAACAGTAAGAAAACTTTTAACAAACTAACATACCCCTCATAAAGCCCATTGTCACCACCTAACTAGCATAGCCCTCTTAATAGACATCAAAGATGCATGGAGACACAGTTGGATTGGGTTGCATGGCTAGACTTATAAAGACCTTCATAGTCATTAGCCTAGTGTATATCTATGAACAGTTTGTGACAATACTGCCCTTTGCCTACTTTTGAGATATCAGTGAAATATAAGAAACAATAGATTAAGAAAGTTGCACTATGTTTGTTACATTGTATCAGTCATTGAACTCTGGAATGTTGCTAGTACTCCTTGAAGGTAATTTGGCATGACTCTTTGATCAAAAAAGGCCATCGAGCATAGAAAATATAGCCTTCTCCTTTGTATCTTGTACCTGTGGAATCTGCTCATAGCCTCTGGTTAGGTGCTCCATTGTCAAGAAGCCCAGTCTTGCTCAACTTTTCTACTTGTTCATCCAGTTGTGGCAAGGGGTGTGACTTAAATTTTGAAATACTGTTTACTTTTTTGAAGTCATTGCAAAACTGTATTTGTCCATTAGGCTTGGGGACTGCCATAATGGAGCTAGTCCACTCATTCTGGGATCCCAAGTTTAAATATCTTCTTACTGTTTAACTGTGTGACAGTCAGACTCTGGTATACTGTATGACTTCAGATTATCTTTTTCTTCTCAAACATTTTCATGCTACTGGTTTAAATTGGTTCTACCAGGCTACACTGAAAATTTGTGCATTCCTTAGTACAAGTGTCTCAGCCTGTTGTTCCTGGGACACTTGTAACATTTCACCTATTTTGATATAAGAGCATACTGTGGATCTGATATTGTCATCTTCATTTTCATTAACCTGTGGGTTATGGATCCAATCCTCGGATCCAGTTCGGACGCATCTTCCAGACTTCAGATCCTAACCTTGAGCTCCTTTCTCTTCCCACAATGCACCACAGTACGTCCACGTCATCACATCTCATTTGCCACTGGCCTAGTAAGATGGAAGATTCCAGATCTTGAGTTGTAAGGAATTTTCGGTTGTTAATCTTTCTTTAACTTACTTTTAAAAATTAAAGTCCTTTCTTATAATCCTCTCTAGTTTTCTAGTTTCTTTCAACTAGTATGTTGTTGGTGGGTTTTTTTCTTGCCTGTTTTTAATTGTTATTTTTGCTTCTTATTTTGATCTGTTTTCATAAAAGTGTCCTTTTCTGGGAAATTAGTGGCAGATCATTAAAGATTGTGATACAAAATAATGTCAGACTTTTGAGCTTCAGTTTCTCACCGTGAGAGGTGTGTTTCCCATGCTGAGGGCTGCTGTCTTCTGCTTGCCTTTTGGTCCTCTGTTTTGAGTGCCTGTCCTCTTACCTTTTGGTATTATTCTAGCTGTTCACTTTCTTAGATTTATTTCTAGCATTGTGCTGTGTGTCCGTGACCCTCAATAGGTTTCTGTGCAGTGTTTGCCATTTCTGACCTGCTGTTTGTTTACTTCCTTTCGGGTAGTTATTGCATTTTCTTCTTGTGCTGTGTTCTTGTGGTCTGCCTTGTTTCGTTCACTTTGCATGGAATGAAGAGATTCTTGGTCTGGTTATCAGTCACTGACATACTGTATAAGATTGGTATGTTGTGGTTGCACTCCTCTGTGGGTTTCTTTCCTGTCCGTGAACAGGCCTGCAAGGTCCAATTAAAAAGAAAATGAAAATAAAAAGAGAAAGAGAGTATGATCAGACACAGGGCCAGCTCTTTCAGCAACCTTCAAGTTTTTCAGTGCATTTCTGTGGGGCTCAAACCCCCCCCCCCATCCAAAAGAAATGGATAGCTCCCTATCTTTCTTCTCTAAAATGAGGAAATTTTTTTCTGTGGAACAAATGAGCAAAATGTGGAACACTTACTAGGAGCTTACTAACAACGTTATCAACGAAGCTCACAGGATGGTTAAAATGTATACTTAGAAAACGTTCTTCTGGGGGTTTAATATGTTTCGTTAAAAAAAAAAAAAAAAATCTCCTAACACCGAATGTGTGCCTGATGCCTTCAGTGTGGAACTTCAAGGAGCATGAACCTTCTCAAACTCCTAATGAGAACGTTCCTCGTAAGGAGGTACTCTTCAGAGGTACAGTTGGTCGTGCAAGCTTCTGTGCTTGGTTTTCTGCACCTTGGAGTTTTGTTATCCTGTTTTCTTTGGGGCTCACCCCAATAAAAAGAATCAGTAATATGATTTAAGTGGACAAGCATCTCGGATCAAGTTCTTTGGATCCATGGCTGTTAGGGCTTCTGTCAGATCACTGGTCTTTTGGATCTGACAGCTGTGTTCCGTGAGATGTTCTGTTTACAGGCTTATCATTGTCAGATCCTAGGTCTCAGATCCAACAGTCTGTCCACTTATCAGATCCAGTTCCTTTGGATCCGCAGCTGCTGGACCAGCAAAGTTTCTTTGGATCTGAGGTGCTTCAGGTCACAGAATCAGCTAAAATGTCCACAGATCCAGTAACATTGGATCAGTAAATGTTGAATGAAAAGGTTTTTGCCCTAGGATCTGAACAGATCTCCTATATTGGTTACAGAAAAAGCTGAACTGTCTTCGAATCTGATGGCTTCGGATCTGCAGCTATTAAAGGGAAGTATCTCTCTCTCGGATCCGAGGCTCTCTGATCCAAACAGTGGCACTTCACCCAGACTAAGCTGGGCTGGTGCCTCTGGCTCCACAGGTGATGTCTGAGCTTGCCTTGTTGAATCCAAGAAATTTTTTTCTGGATCCAATAATTTTGTTCTTCTTGTCTATTCCAGTGATACAGTATTAAAAGAAGGATAATAATTAGGTTGGTATAGACACTAATAGGCACTTAGACAACCCCAGTGTTCTCTGTGTGTGGATATATGCTTGGAGGAGGACTGGCAGTGGTCTAGTTTATTACCATTGACTTGTTGTTAAATGTAGCTTGTAGGGGCTAACTTTTGTACAGGATGTGCTGATGGCCCCCTTATTGCCCCCTCTTCCCCATCTCACTAATATTTTGTCCAGGTTTTACTAAGCTTAGTTTGTGAGGTTTGGCTTGCCTTTTCCTTGTGTAGCCTACTGGCGTAACAGGAAAGTCAGTATCGTAAGTTTTGTGCGCTGGGATTGACAGCTGTCTTCTAGATACTGCCTGGGTGGAGTTGGTCTGGTTTTTTTTTTGTTTTTTTTTTATATGGGGGTCTTCAGCAGGCATGGAGTCCTAGACAATCCTGTCTCTCTCTAAGCTCCATGGACATGCTCCCTGAGACTGGTTTCCATCCAGTGACACAGGGTACAGTTTAGCCTCTGAGAGTTGTGTCTGGTCCTTTTCTGCAAACTCCCGCATGGCCCCAACATGAAGTTCAAATGTTTTGCTCCCTAGCACTGCGGCCAGGAATTAATTTCTCCCGTTTTCTCCTGACAGTCTTCAGCTAGACATGATAAGAGGGCCCCTTTTCTTTCTCTCTCTGTTTCTCTCTCTTCTGTTATTTTCTTTGGCAGCCAGGACTTGCTCAGGTCCCTTTCCTTTTTCTCCTTTTGGAACACAACAGTCCTCCTGGATGTTTAGTAGCGACCTCTGTCACAGTATGAATGTTATGATGAACCCTGTCTTCCTCATTCCCCTTACATACTCCCATGCTGGGTTCTTTTTTACTGCCCGCACTCTTCCCTAGGCCTTTTTTCCCTTCTTGGAAGCCAGACTTCTGTCTTCTGAGGATTGGATGCGCTCTGTAGACCTGAAGGACCCGTACCACCTCATAAAGATGGACAGCCGCTTCAGGCAATATCACCGTTTCAGGCTGGGAGCCAATCACTGCCAATTTGTATCACTCCCATTTGTCCTCACCACAGCCCCTAGGGTGTTCACCTAGTGTTTGGCAGTGGTGACAGTGCACCTCAGGCTACAAGGCTTCCAGATTTTTTCCTAATCTGCATAACTGGTTTCTGACTGCTTCAACCAAGCATCTACTGATCCAAGCCAGGGACTGGCTCCAGTCCTAGGAATCATGGTCAATATTCAGAAATCTCACCTGCAACCAGTTCAGGCTGTAGATTTCATTGGAGAACATCTGGACACAAGGGTATCCCAGGCCTTTAACTACAGAGAGGATTGCATTTAAGACTTCAGGTCAGGCAAATTCTGTCCGTTCCAACTCTTCCGGCCAGCTTCATTCTCAGGGCGTGGAGTTCTGTGGTGGCCACTATAGCTGTCCTACCTACTGAGTGCTTACACATGCGGACCCTGCTATGGACTTTATCAGTCCAATGGTCCCTTCACAGGAATCCCTTGAGTTTCCCTATCTAACTTTCCCAAGTATACAAGGATTCTGTGCTTTAGTGGTTTCACTCTGCAGATGTTTCTCAAGGACAACCATTCATCCTCCCTCTCCCAAACACCATGGTAACCACAGACGCCTCCAAGATTGGGGAGGGAGGTCTGGGTCAGACAGTTCAAGGCACATGGACACTCTAGGAGACTAACTTGCATATCAACGTACTGGAGATGAGGGCAGTCCTTCTAGTGTTCCAAGATCTTCACAGCCTTCTACCTCCAGGGACTGTTGCAATACAATCAGGCAATATGTCTGTGGTTTGGTACATCAACAAACAGAGGGGGAGCCAGGTCCTATCCCTTACATTGGGAAGCAATGGAATGCGACAGTGGACTATCTCTACCAACCACTCTCTGATAGCAATGCAGATTCTGGAAGTGTCCAACATATTAGCGGACAGGCTCAGCCAAGTGTTACTGATGCCTCATGACTACTAGTCTTTGAATCTATCCATTGCAAATTTTATTTTTCAGAAAGGGAGTCAACGTTGCTGAAGTCTGTTTGTGTCTCCCCTCTACAACTAATGCAACAGGTGTTTTGCTTTGGTCCCTCCTCAGGGATAGTCACCCAGTGATGCTCTAGTCCATGCTTGGCCTTTTGGTCTTCTTTATGCCTTCCCTCCTCTGCAATTAATTCCCAAGTTTTACAGAAGGGCTCTCAGGTTGAAGAACAAGGTAATCCTCATTGCCCATTCCGGCCCCGACAAATCTAGTCTGCCTTTCTTTGGTCTTACCTCATATTTCCACAGGTTTGGTTGGACCAGATTCTGGACCTTTTTTCTCACTTGTCAGGGCATCCCCACTCAGACCTTCAGGTTTTGAAGTTAACTGCATGGTTTCTCCAATTCTGATGATGGCAAGATGTCCTGGTTTTCTTCCCCTGTCCAAAGAATTCTGATCTCCTCCTCCTTAGGTCTTCAATCCACAGGATTTATAAAAGTAAATGGGAAAGGTTTTCTATTTGGGCGAATCAGAAACAGGTAGAGACCCCCTTATGGCTCCTATTGTAGTCATTTGAGATTTTCTTGACTTCCCTCTTACATGATTGAGTTAGCTACTCCACTGTCAAGGTCCAGCTAGCAACTATTTCCAAATTTCATTTAGGCCTAGATTCTTCACCCCTGGCTTCATCTAAACTTTGCAAGCCTTCCTTAGAAGCACATTTTTGCTTCATCCACTGATCAAAGATCCTACCCCACCATGGGACATGATTATGGTTCTACAAGCATTGTGTCATCCTCCCTTTGAGCCAGTTGCTACTGTCAACTTAAAATTTCTGTCTTGGAAGACCCTTTTTTCTAGTAGCTATCACCACCGCGAAAGAGTGTTCGAACTTCTAGCTCTTTCTTCTAAATTCTCAGATTTTATTTTTCACAAAGACAGGGTAACCGTACAAATGGCCATTCTTTTTGCATACAGTAGCCACGGAGGGAAACATTAATCAGTGTATCAGTCTTCCTGTCCTTTTCCCCAATTATAAGAACAAAGGAGAGTACACCCTTCTTTTACTGGACGTACATAGACAATTGCATTTCTACTTAGAACCAAATTCTTCAGGAAATCTGAGAAGTTGTTCCTCTCCTTCACTGGGGAAAAGAAAGGAAAAGCCATTACGAAGATTACTCTGTCTAGATGGTTGAGAGACTATATTTCCTTTCTATTCGTCCAGAATCATATTCTTGTCCTGTTCTATTAAAGCTTATTCTACAAGATCTATGGCAACTTCTCAAGCCTTTTTGTTCCAGGGTTTTGATTAAAGATTTTTTTGTGCTGCAGCTACCCGGTCAATTCTCATGTGTTTGTTTTGCATTATAAGGTGGATATTATGTCCAGAAGTAAGAGTGGCTTTGGCTCTGCCATACTCCTGAATATTCTTTCATGAGAGCCACCCAAGATTTTTCTTTAGCTGGAGACTGTCCCACAGGCTAATGAAAATGAAGATGACAACATCAGATAAAGAAGTTATGTTCATTTCATAACATTCTATCTGTGATGTCCATCTTCATTTTTATTAACCATCCCTCCCTCCTTCCCCCATCCAGTCTTTCGGAGATCTGGTGGAACTCTCAGAAAACCTCTGTTCCTTTGGGTTGAGCTCCTGATTTCTTTTCTCATAGTCTTAGATGATTGTCTTTATACAGGATAGAAATTTTTAGTTGTTATGCAATGGGCAAAGTCATTCTGAGGAGTTAGAGGTAGTGTGGTGCATTGTGGGAAGAGAGAGGAACTCGAGGGTAGCATCTGAAGTCTGGAAGATGTGGCTGAGTCGAATCTGAGCATTGGATCTATAACCCACAGGTTAATAAAAATGAAAGACAACACAGATGGAACATTATGGTAAGAACATAACTTGTTTTTTCTTAACTGCTAATACTGCTGCAAACATACTATAGAAATGTTAATGTTTCTTCCAAGGTTTCACTACATTATGTGGTTTTCTGCTCTGTTTTTCTTTCTCCAGGTTATTTCACTCTATAATTTGCTTTCTCTTATCTTTTCTTTGACTTCAAAAGGTCTTTGCTTGTGGTACTTTCCTTACAGTTAACAAAAGATAAGGAAGCAGTTCTGTATATTTTCAGAATATGGATTTTAAGGTGTTATTAAAACATTCAACTAGCCCATCTTTTTGATAGTTGTATGTAGATGTTCTTAATTGTAATGCCTCAGGGAATTGTGTTACTAATTAAAAATTGCCATTACAGTTCTTACATGACTTCAGAAGTGGAACTATAATGTCCAATGCTTTTCACTCAAATGGGATTTCTGCTGTAGGCAAAAGTATTGAGGTTCTTAAACCATGGGTAATGTGCTGTCCTTTGGCATTCTGGCAAGCCAGAAAAACTATGTCCTTCATAATACCAGCCAGTAAAATCTGTCAAAAGTCCCAGTCTTTGTCTTATCTATCCCTAAATTTTGTGTCTTTCGGCTTTTCCCGGTTAGGGGTCGCCACAGCGGAACTCCGGTCCGCTAATGAGCTAATGATTGGCAGTAGACTTTCACGTGCTGGCTTGCCGGGCCTAATGCACAACGTTCAACGAAGGAACGCCCATTCACGTATGTCGACACACAGAAGACGCTCTAACTGAGAACCGAACAGGCAATGTCTAACTGTGGGGTGACACCTCTACCGCAGCACCACCACCGACCACCCAAAATGTGGCTATGTGTTGACTTCATTGAAATTGTTTTAAAAGGCTTTGACATTATCAAGTGACTTGCTGTCTGTTCTTTTTCTTCTTTGGTCACCCTTTAGAGCAAACCATTATTAGTTCAAAGTATGGGTATAAGGGGATCAGGATGTTGTGTTAATTAGTCTGCCTTTCCACTCATGTTTTTTTTTTCTCCCTGACTTAAGTTAGCATGTTGTCTTCCCTTAGGCCTCTTTAAAACTGATAAGGTTTATCAGGAGGTCAGCATAACCTGAAGCAGATGATATACACTGTTCCTTACAGACAGGTTCTGTTTTTCCCATGTCGTGTAATTCATCCTTGAGAAAGGTGAATTTATGGAAGTATTTTTTTTTCTCCAAGGAGTACCGATTGTTCCCCTTTATCTAGTTTAATAATGTCCTACTTTCTGTACCTTTACAGCTTTGTTTCTTTTTCCCTAGCTGTCTAATGAGGTGCAGCTGTTAGACAAGTGATGCCTTTCAAGTTCCTTTTCTCCTTCAGTCTGGGATTTGTATGTCTCAGTTTCTACTCCTACTTCTGAGTGTATTCTTAACTATAACCTCACCCTGTCAGTTTTTTTACAAATTTCTTTTCTAACCATAACAGGAGCCTTTTGGTAAGAATCTGTATCAGGTTAGTCTAAATCTCCACTCAGAGACAGATTTTGAGTGTGTGAGAAAGTTTCAGGTTCTACACCATTTTTATTGGTTCATTTATTATGAGCACTGTAAATGGTTGAACCCCAACACACATTTTCTGTAGTTCTTTGATTTGTGGAAAGTCTTTGCAGATGTTCTTCGTGTTTCACCGTTGCAGTCATTACATTTGGGTTATCTGCCTGCAGGTAGCCCTCAGCCGGCCTGAATATCAAAGTCTTGGGTCCTTCGTCGGATGCTGTCTCTTCTTCCATGACGTCAGGTCGTCTGGGGTATAAAGAATGCAGCTGACGCCATTACATCAGTCTTTCTTGCCGCACAGTGCCCGAAGCAGAAGCAGTTCGCAAGTGTCGGTCGGCCGACTCCTGAAAATTTTTGTTTTCGAGTTTCAGAACCGAAGTCTTCAAAAAAGCTAAGTACCCCGTTGGGGATCCTTTTTCTTGCTCTAAACCGATGTCAGTAAAAGTTAACAATTGTATAAACTGTGGAAAGAAAATACCTCATAAAGATTTTCATTCGTACTGCATTCCTTGCCTAGGCCCAGACCACGACGTCCCTCGCTGTCGGTTTTGCGCCTTACTCAATCCTTGAACTGTTCGTCGTCGGTTCATTTTTGCATCAAACTATTTTGGTACTTGGTTTAATTATCCAGAAATGGCTTTGGTAAGTCATCCGACTACCGAAATTCTGAAAAAACGTAAAGACAGAGACAGACCGCATAGGTCCAAAACTGCCGACGACACTTCCGTTAAGCTAGTCACCAGTTCACCGGTACTCAGTGAGGTGCTTTCGCAGCCCCTGATACCCGCTACTTCAGGCCTCTACTGAGACCCATTCGGAGTCCGGTACTGACTATGGAACCTGCAGATGTCTCTACATTGGATGGGTCTGGAGCCACTGTCCAGGCACCGGCTTCTGAGGGTGTATTTATGCCTACTGACTTGCATTACAAACCGACGCCGTCTTCTTCTTCAAGGCCTAAAATTCGACCCACGCCTAGAAAACCGACATCCAGACCGCATGGTCAGGCCCATATGCCTAAAAAACAAATGATAAGAATGGCTGAAGACCTTATTACTGTAATTAGGGAAAGCCAGCCTTCACCCTCTAAGAGACCTAGAACTGATTTTCCTTCTAATTCTTTTGATAAGGATTCTGAAATTTCTGTTTATTCTGATTGCCAGGATTTTCCCTTATCTACCTATGAGGATTCTGATGCAGAGGACTCCATATCCTCTGCTTCCCCTCTAGATTTTTCTTTTGATGAAACGTTGCACACTCTTAGGGAGCATTTCCGCTGGGAAGCCAGGATTACTCTGACTCCAAAAAAGAGGCGTAGGGAATTCTTACTCCTACCTCAGCACAGGCCTTTAGCTATCCCTCCTGTCCTGGACATTGTAAATGATGCCTTCTTGGAATCTAGCCTGGCCCCAGACACTTTACCTCCTGCTCCCAGGAAACCTGACAGGTATTACAGAGTACATGACTCTCACAAGTTCCTCTTCAAGAATCCTACTGCGGACCCAGAGACCATTTCACAGGGACCTAAAGATATTAAGGCTATTACTGCCAAAAACCCTACCCCCTCTGATAGAGATTCCAGGGCCTTGGACAGATGGGGTAAGAAGGTATACACTTCTGCTACTTTGGCCATCAGGGCCTTAAACTACCAGTTTCATATGTTAAAGTATCAGCAGCATATTATTGGACTACTTAAACAGAAAATGATGTTGATTCCTGACTGTGCTGAAAATAAAGAATTACAGGATTTAATGCATTCTGCTGAACAAGTTGGTAAACATACTTTGCAATGTGGTTTTGACTCTTTAGAAGCATCTTGCAAGGCTGCTGCCACTGGGTCTGTTCTTAGAAGGCATGCTTGGCTTAAGGAGCAAATTTGCCAGATTATGTTAAAGCCAAATTACTGGATGCTCCCTTAAACCAAGTCCACCTGTTTGGCAACAAAACAGAAGTACTTAAAAAGATGGAGGAAAAAGCTAAATGTATGCAAACTGTTAAAGATTTCCTGCAAGTACAGCCTCCCAGATTTAGTAGGCATTGGCCTTCTAAGAATTGGTCCTTTCCTGCCTCTTCCAGGTCTTCACAGTCCAAACCCAGGAACAGCAGGACACCTAGGCTACAGTCTCAAGGTACTCACAGGCCCAAGCAGTGGAGGACTCCCACTTCCAAAGCTGGAAGTAGTAAGACACCGCCTATGGAAAACTGTAACAATGACTTAACCTTAAACATGCCAAGCCCTGCTCAACTGACTGCTCCCTTAGGGGGAAAGATCACCCTGCATGCAAAAAACTGGGAACTCATTACCCAGAACAAATGGGTTTTAAATATAGTTTCCCAAGGATACAGATTCCACTTCCACACCTTACCAACCCCAAACGGTTGGCCAGACCTACCCCCAAATCAGTGGGCAGAGGCTCAACAGCAGGATGTTCATCGTGTTACACTGTTGCAGTTATCACACTTGGGTTATCCTACCGTCAGGCGGTCCCGCAGTCAGCCCGAGTTCCAAAGTCTTGGTCCGGCATCGGTTGCTGTCGCTTCTTTCCTGACGTCAGTGCGCCAGGGGTATATAAGATGCAGCCGACGCCATTTTCTTCAGTCTTTCTTGCCGCACAGTGACCGATGCAAAAGCAGTTCGCAAGTGCCGGTCGGCCGACTCCTGAGATTTTCATTCCGAATCCAGGACCGAAGTCTTTTACAAAGGTAAGTACCCCATTGGGGAAACTTTTTCTTGCCTCAGACTGATGTCAGTAAAAGTTAATAATTGTATTTGTTGTGGGAAGCAAATACCTCATAAGGATTTCCATTCCTATTGTATCCCATGCCTACGCCCAGACCACGATGTTACTGGTTGTCGGTTTTGTGCTAGGTTTAACAAGCGCACTATTAAATGTCGGTTTGATTTTGCCCGACATTATTTTGGCAGAAAATTCAATTACACCATGCCGTCGGAACAACCGATGACCGGAATACACAAAAAGCGCAAAGACAAGGACAGGCATCCGAGGCCCAAAACTGACGACGAAGCCTCTGCTAGGCCATTTGCCGGTTCTCTGGTTTTCAGCGGGGCGCCTTCGCAGCCCCTGATGACCGCTTCTTTGGAACCACAGGCCGCCTCTGACTCCCACGTGGAGATGGCTGGGCCTTCGGATACACCAGACTTGAGACCTACCGAGACTAACCCTTCTGACGGCTCCAGAGTAGCTGAACAACCCGCAGCTTCAGTGGGTGTTTTCAGGCCTACTCAGTTAACCATTAAATCTTCTGCTAAACCTAAATTGCCAGTTTCACATGCTTAGATATCAGCAATATTTGATGTCTCAGTTGAAACAAAAAATGCTTCCAAATTCAGATCTTCCTAAC
The DNA here is from genome assembly GCF_019279795.1 of Protopterus annectens. Classification (NCBI taxonomy): domain Eukaryota; kingdom Metazoa; phylum Chordata; order Ceratodontiformes; family Protopteridae; genus Protopterus; species Protopterus annectens. Next base: position 1,813,399,894 of record NC_056733.1, read on the forward strand.
TATAAGGAAATGCAGGATTTATTGCATGTAGCTGAACAAGTGGGAAAACATACATTGCAATGTGGTTTTGATTCCTTAGAGGTCTCCTGTAGAGCAGCAGTTACAGGGTCCATCATTAGAAGGCATGCTTGGTTAAAAGAACAGACGTTACCAGATCATGTTAAAGTAAAGTTATTGGATGCACCCTTGCAGCAGGATGTTTTATTTGGAGTTAAGGCAGAAGTGGTATTAAAGAAAATGGAGGATAGAGCAAAATCTAAGCAAACGGCGAAGGATTTCTTACAGGTTCAGCCTCCTCGATTTAGCAGAAATTGGCCAACAAAGAATTGGTCCTTTCCAGTTTCAGACAGACCTCAAAGAGGGGCAGATACAGACATCCAAGAGGCAGAGGACAACCACAAGGTACTTACAGGCCTCGACAATGGGGTACTTCAACCCAGAAAGAAGGGGAAGACAGGCCTCAACCTTATAAAAAGCAGACCCAATGACTTCCCACTACAGCTGCCAAACATCTCTTTCTTGGCAGCCCCCTTGGGGGGAAAACTGACACTTTTCAGTCACAACTGGCATTTAATCACTAAAGATAAATGGATTCTCAATATTGTGTCTCAAGGTTACAGGTTCCATTTTCACACTCTGCCAAGGTTAAAAGGAATGCCAAATCTGCCACCAAATCAATGGGCAGAGGCTCAAAGGCAAATTACAGCACTCATGGACATGAAAGCTATTCAAGAGGTTCCAATACAGGAGCATGGACAAGGATTTTACTCAAGACTCTTTCTGGTTCCCAGAAAGGACAAAGCCTGGAGGCCCATTCTGGATCTTTCTTCTCTAAATACTTACCTGGATGTTCCAAAATTCAAAATGTTGACACTACAGCAGCTTCTTCCCATGCTGGGCAAGAAAGCTTGGCTCGTAACATTGGACCTCAAGGAGGCATACCTGCATGTCCCTATCAGACAAAATTGCAGAAGATACCTCAGATTTTTAGCAGGTTCAATGCACTACCAATTCTCTATACTGCCCTTTGGCTTATCTACTGCGCCCAGGGTCTTTACAAAATGCCTGCACCAGTAATTGCATTTTGCAGACAAAAAGGAATTCAAATTTACCCATATTTGGACGACTGCCTTATTCAAGCAGAGAGCAAAGACATTCTTCTAAAGCATCTGGCATTTGTAAAAAGACTGTTAATTTGCCTAGGATACACAGTAAACGAAAAGAAATCAAAACTAGTGCCCTCACAAGAGATAATATTCCTGGGTGCCAGCTTAAATACAATGGCCCAGATGGCTTATCTCACGCCAGACAAGCAAGGACAACTGATTCAATATTTCCAATTAATGGCAACAAAGACTCAACTCCCTGCAAGAAAAATTCTGCAGGCCTTGGGTTACATGGCATCTTGCATACTACTAATTCCATATGCAAAACTGCATGAGGAAACTACAATGGTACCTAAAGAGTGTCTGGTCTCAACACTGTCACAGTTTGGAAACAGTAATGCCACTTATTCCTTGCCTTCAACAGGAGTTTCGATGGTGGGCCCAAGCCTGTCACCTCAACAAGGGACAGCCTTTCACTCTACCCACAGCCAGGCAAACACTGACAACAGATGCTTTGAATTACGCCTGGGGAGCACACAAGGCAGAAAAATGTATTCAGGGTAAGTGGAATGCAGAACAAAGGCATCTTCACATCAATCAAAAAGAGATGCTAGCTGTACAAAATGCCCTTATAGCTTTCAAGGACCTTCTGCATCCAGGACAACTTCTTCTAAGGACAGACAACACCACAGTTATGTGGTACATAAACAAGCAAGGGGGCACTCATTCATATCCCCTCTGCAGACAAGCCATGACCTTGTGGAACACAGCTATAGCCTATCAAGTTCATCTGCAAGCACAATTCCTGCCAGGAGAGAAAAACACACTGGCAGATGACTTAAGCAGAAACATCATGGATCCACACGAGGGGAAATTAAATCCACAAATGTTCAGGATGATAACACAGAAATGGTGGAGCCCAGACATAGATCTGTTCGCATCCCCAATGAATTGCCAGCTACAGAAATTCTGCACAAGGACTTGCCACCCACAAGCATGGCAAGTGGATGCCTTCTCATTCAGCTGGAAAAACCTACAAGTATACGCTTTCCCACCACTGCCTCTCCTTTCAAAGGTACTCATAAAAGCCAGACAAGAAAGGCCAAAGATGATTCTGATTGCCCCAGACTGGCCACGCCAGCACTGGTACCCAATCTTAAAGAACTTAGCACAAGGACCACCATGGATTTTGCCTCAAATCTCACAACTTCTGACTCAGCAAAACAATCAGATACTGCATGGCCAGCTCAAGACTTTAAACCTGGCTGTATGGCAAATTCCTTAGTCAAGCAAACAATGCCTCTCTCCAAAGCTGTTATGGATGTCATTCTGGAGGCCAGAAGGCCTAGTACCAGGAAAGCATATTCGGATAAATGGAAGAGATTCTGTGCCTGGAACCAGGTTCACAACCTTGACCCTCTTGTCCCAAATATTCCTCAGATACTACAATACTTGACTGAGATGCTGGACAAGGGCCTCTCCTTTTCATCCATTAAGATCCATGCCTCTGCCATCTCTGCTAATTACAACACGGATTCACCTATTTTTTCTCATCCTTTGGTAAAACAGTACCTCAGAGGGGCTAAAAACATAAGACTGCCCCGTAGAGCACCAACTCCAACTTGGGATCTCAACTTTGTCTTGGAGAAATTAACTTTACCTCCTTTTGAGCCAGCTAACTCAGCAGACTTAAAATATGTCTCTTGGAAAACTGCTCTTCTCCTGGCAATAACCTCAGCACGAAGAATTTCAGAATTAGACACTAATGGCAGTGGAACCCTTCATCATATTCCACCAAGATAGGGTGTCTTTAAGAACAAACCCTACCTTTATGCCAAAGGTGGTATCAAGTGTGGCTCTAAGCCAAACTATTCACTTGCCAACTTTTTATCCAAATCCACAGAATAAAGGGGAGAGACTACTGCATTCCTTGGACATACACAGGCAGTTACGCTTCTACTTGGACAAAACTAAAGCTTTCAGAAAAACTGAGCAATTGTTTGTATCATATGCTGCAGGAACACAGGGAAAAGCCATTTCAAAACAGACCATTTCAAAATGGATAGGCCATTGCATACATTTCTGCTATACACATCATGGTAAAACTGCACCTAACAACATTAGGTCTCATTCCACCAGGGCAACAGCCACTTCAACTGCCTACCTCAGAGGAGTACCTACCAAGGACATTTTGGAAGCAGCAACTTGGAGTTCTGTACATACCTTCACCAAGCATTACCATCTGCCTCTTTACTCCAAATCCAGAGCTGGCTTTGCCACTGCAGTTCTGCAGGGCCTTATAGCTACCCCTAATGCCTTATAGAACCAGCCACCCTACCTCTGCTTTGGGATTCTACCCAAGTGTGATGACTGCAGCAGTGTAACATGAACATAGTACAGTTTTGTACCTACCATAAATGTAGATGTTCAAGTGTATACACTGCTGCAGTCCAGGTTACCCTCCCTCCTTCCCCTCTTACTTACTGTTACTTACCCTGGTATTCTACCCTTGCTGCCTATGGGAAGTATTTGCTGGTAACATAAAGTATTTGATTGCTTTTCTTATGTATGTTTTATTAGCAGTTTACATTGCCTACCTTTTTGGGGGCACCTGACATCTGGGGCAAGAAAAACTGAAGAAAATGGCGTCAGCTGCATCTTATATACCCCTATCACACTGACGTCAGGGAAGAAGTGACTGCAACCAATGCCGGACCAAGACTTTGGAACTTGGGCTGACTGCGGGACCGCCTGAAGGCAGAATAACCCAAGTGTGATGACTGCAGCAGTGTATACACTCGAACATCTACATTTATGGTAGGTACAAAACTGTACTTTCTCTCTCTCCTAAGTATCAGGGCTACTCAACCTGTCCCAGCAGAAGAAAAGAAAGGGGACAAGGTTTTTACTCATGACTTTTCCTGGTACCCAGAAAAGACAGCTCCTGGTATCCTATCCTAGACCTCTCTACTCTAATCACCTTTTTGGTAATCCCAAAATTCAAAATGCTAACTCTTTATCAGCTGCTTCCTGTGCTAGGTAAAGATGCCTGGTTGGCAACCTTGGACTTAAAGGAAGCTTACCTGCACATTCCAGTAAGGGAATCTTGCAGGAAATACCTACACTTCAGAGTAGGCTACAGGCACTATCAGTTCTCTGCTCTTCCCTTTGGCTTATCTACTGTGCCCAGGGTATTCACAAAGTGCCTAGCTCCAGTCATTGTATTTTGCAGGCAAAGAAATATTCAAATATACCCATACCTGGACGATTGTCTACTTCAGGTAGAAAGTCAGGACGTGCTACTAAATCATCTGGCATTTGTAAAGAAACTGCTAACCTCACTGGGGTACACCATGAACGAAAAGAAATCTCATCTAGTACCCTGCCAACAAATTGTACTCCTGGGAGCAAGCTTGAACACAACTTCCCAGATGGCTTACCTCACGCCAGAGAAACAAGTTTATTTGACAGCCTACTTCAAACTACTGGCCACAAAGATCCAGCTATTTGCAAGAAAAATTCTGCAAGCCCTGGGGTTCATGGCCTCTTGCATCCTACTAATTCCATATGCAAGACTGCATATGAGGAAACTACAATGGTATCTAAAAAGCTATGGTGTCAACATTCTCAGGACCTGGAATCAATGATTCCTATCATTTCTTGTATAAAGACAGAGTTCCTTTGGTGGGCAGAGGCCTGCTACCACAACAAGGGACTGCCATTCTCTCTACCCCCTGCTGCCCAAACCCTAACAACAGACGCATCAGACTATGCATGGGGGGCTCACTTGGCAGGGCAGTGCATTCAGGGCAAATGGAACCCGAGTCAAATGCACCTGCATATCAATCAAAAAGAAATGTTAGCTGTACACAGTTCTCTGACAGCCTTCAAGGACCACATTCTTCCAGGACAATTATTGGTAAAGACAGACAGCACCACTATTATGTGGTACATAAATAAGCAGGGGGGATCCCACTTGTATCCTCTGCAGACTGGCCATGCCTCTGTGGAACACAGCCTTGAGCTTCCAAGTGCACCTACAAGCTCAATTCCTGCCAGGCAAGCTAAATTCACTGGCAGATGACCTAAGCAGAAATCTCATGGACCCACACGAATGGAAACTGGAGAGGAGAGGAGAGACAACTAAAAAGTTTTTATTAAATTCTTATTTTGGAAAGTAGAGCTGTTTTCACTGGTCTTTTGTGTGGTTTCAGAATAATTTGCTTTTGGATAGTGGTTATTGGAACCAAAGATATTCAACATTTTGAGAAAAAAATGGGGGGAAACCAGAGATAGACCTGTTTGCCTCCCTTTACAACTACCAGTTGGACAAATTCTGCACAAGGACTCCCCACAGACAAGCTTGGAAAGTAGATGCCCTGTCCTTCACCTGGGAAAGCCTCTCAGTTTATGCCTTTCCCTCTCTGTCTTTCCTCTCGAAAGTTCTGCTAAAGATCAAACAGGACAAACCAAGGACAATACTGATTGCTCCAGGCTGGCCACACCAGCACTGATACCCCCTCTTGTGCAGTATGTCACTGCTGGAACCTTGGAACCTGCCTCAGACCCTTCCCTGCTGTCCCAGCAGGAGGGCCAGATTCTGCACCCCCAGCTTCAAACCCTGAACCTTGCAGTCTGGCTAATTACCTGAGCTCTCCAGTAGCATCCCTCAGTAAGCAGGTGCTAGATGTCATTCTGGAGGCAAGGAGGCCTAGTACTAGAAAATCCTATGTTGAAAAGTGGAAAAGATACTATTCCTGGAGCCAGACTCGGGATGGGCACAAGATTGCCCAGCTTACCACATATTCTTCAATACTTAACAGAGATGCTCCACAAGGGCCTTTCCTTCTCATCAATCAAAATGCATGCCTCGGCCATTTCAGCACATTATAATACTGAGCCACCCCTCTTCTCTCACCCCCTGCTGAAACAATTCCTCTGAGGGGCCAAAAATTTAAGACCACCCAGGAGAGCCCCTATTCCAGCCTGGGACCTTAATTTTGTATTGGAAAAGATCACTCTACTTCCTTTTGAGCCAGCTACAGCTGCAGACTTGAAATTCCTTTCTTGGAAAACAGCCTTCCTTCTAGCCATCACTTCAGCAAGAAGAGTGTCTGAATTACAGGCCCTCATGGCAGTGGAACCCTTCATCATCTTCCATGCAGACAGGGTGTCCCTCAGGACCAACCCTTCCTTTATCCCCAAGGTGGTATCCAGTGTGGCCCTTAATCAGTCCATTAATTTGCCAACCTTCTTTCCTAATCCACAAAACAAAGGAGAACGAATACTGCACTCCTTGGACGTGCACAGACAACTTAGAATTTATTTGGACAGGACTAAGCCTCTCAGAAAAACTGAACAGCTGCTGTTTGCCTTTGCTGCAGGGGCAGAGGGGAAGGCCATTTCAAAGCAAACCATTTCTAAGTGGATAGGCCATTCATTCATTTCTGCTATAAGCACCATGGAAAACCTACCCCACAGGGGATAAGATCACATTCCACCAGGGCTGCATCTACTTCTACAGCCTTTCTTAGAGGTGTCCCTACCAGGGACATCCTAGAAGCTGCTACCTGGAGCTCTGTACATACCTTCACCAAGCATTACCACTTGCCTATTTTTTCTAAATCCAGAGTTGGTTTTGCCACTGCAGTCTTGCAGGGCTTAATAGCTGGTCCTAATGCTCTCTAACTGCCTCCTCCTCCTCTTCCTCCTCCCTTCCTTAGCTTTGGGAATCTACCCAAATGTAATGCCTGCAACAGTGAAACATGAAGAACATAGTACAGTTGTGTACACTTACCATAAATGTAGATGTTCAAGTGTATTCACTGTTGCAGTCCTGGTTACCTGCCCTCCAGTCCCCTGACTTCTCTTGGCTATACCTTTCTTCTTGTTTAGTGTATTTCAGCTTTCTGGTGTATTTGCTTTTTGTTGGAGGTGTAACCTTATATATAATTGCTTCCTATTATGGGGGCACTTGACATATGGGGCAAGAAAAACTGATGTAATGGCATGGGCTGCATGCTTTATACCCCTGACGACCTGACTTCATGGAAGAAGAGACAGCATCCGACGCAGAACCCAAGACTTTGATATTCAGGCCGGCTGAGGGTTACCTTCAGGCAGATAACCCAGATGTAATGACTGCAACAGTGAATACACTCGAACATCTACATTTATGGTAAGTGTACACAACTGTACTTTATTACATCGTGAGTTAAGTTACGTACTAGAGCGAGTAGGTGTTATACTTAGCAGAGTTTGCATGTTTGCTCATGTCATAAGGTATTCTCCTTTATACCATGTACATACATGGTATTGTGAACTCAGTAGTATGGACATGCTTCCTGAGTGTGACAAATCTTGCAATTCTTTTTCTTCTACAGTAATGCATTTAATCTAGCTTAGCAACAGAACAGCGACAAAAAGCAGATCCTTTGGTTATTTAAGAATTTAGCATTGCCACATTCCAGAGGTTCATTTTCAGGTACAACTTCATAATATTTCTAGTTTTAACTGTGCAGTACATTGTTACATGGCCTTTCTTAGAACATGTAAAACAAATAGACAGTAATACATTTTGCTTGTTTGTGGGAAAAGATACATTCTTAAGTGATGGCTTAGTATTAACCCCTGAAGCATGCAGGTCAGACTTTAACAGTCTCTTAATAACAAATATTTGACTGAAATAACTAGCATGTCAGAAGATTTAGAGGAACTTTGAGCTGTAGATAAATTTTTCTTACTTCACTTATACCATGTTCTAGCCACAATTTCAGAATTTGTAGTATATCAGCCATTCATTTGTGACCATGCTGATCCATCCATGCTAAATATGCAGTTGTGAAATGTGTGTGTTTATGTTTCAGGTGAAGTACCATCACTGTCTTGATCTCTTTTTTCCAGTTTTTGATAGTTATGAACATCAACAACTTAACCAACCCTTTAGACTTTCAGGAGGTCTCTACCTGAGTGTGAGGACAGTGTCCTTACCTGGATTCACTTTACATGTTCGGAATTCTGAAATATCAAATTTCAGAATCTCGAGTCCATAAAGTGGAAATGCTAAAAGATCGAAAACCTAGAAGCGTGAAATTAAAAATCGCGACTTCTACACTACACACACACCTCACACATACACTTACACACACCTTCCTCCCCACACACAAACACACAACCCTATCCTACATACAAGCAGGTCCCCCTGCGCCCCCCCCACCCCCTACTTAAATATACTAACTCCAAGGTCGCACTGCATACACAAACACACGAAACACCATGACACAAGCTACATTCCCCTCGCACACACACATCACAGTAACAAAACTCATTAACACACACTATAGCCCCTACCCAAACCCCTTAAAACATAAACACTTACCTGAATCCATGAACACAGCGCAACACCATAACCGCTAATTCAACATCTCCAAAATGCGAGATTTTGAATTTCGTGCTTCTGGGTTTTCGATCTTTTAGGATTTCCACTTTATGAGGTAGAGATTCTGAAATTTGATATTTCAGAATTTCAAGCATGTACAGTGAATCCCCAAGCCCACAGTGCTTGGGGCCAGCTTTTCCTAGCCTTCAGTCTCTGGAATACTACCAGATAGGCCTCAGGATCATTGTATGTTCTAAGATTCTTCAAGTAGTAGCCTTTTTGCCTAATATAGCATTCAGTTGTAGACCAACTCGATGCTAAGTGGAGTCGCATCATTCTTGGAGAGCTCTCCTTTGGATGAGACGTTAAACTGAGGTCCCATCTGCATGAGTTGATGGTAGCTTGGGTGGATGTAAAAAATCCTATAGCTCTTATTGAAAAGAATAGGAGAAGTTCCCTAGTACCTTGGCCAAGTTACCGTTAATTAGTAGGAACACCACCACAGGTCTCCCCTGGAAAAGGCTGCTGGCCTATTGGGACTAACCTGGTCAACAATAAGTAAATTAATTTGTCCACCTTGAACTATAGTAGAGGTACCAGCAGTACACTCCAGAGTCTGAACACCAGCAGTTGCATTGTACACAGATTTGGAGGTCTGTTTCATATGGCAACTGTTAAAACTGCCTCAATAATTATCTTGTCATAGCAACTCCTATCAGAATAATGGCGTGTGGTGCATTACTTAGAGAACTTGATTTTCATGCACCAGGATCAAAAGACATAGCAGTCCAGGAAGAATAGGAAAAACTGGCCTCATTCGTCATAGTACCTCATTAGGCAATGATCTGTTCCATTTTCAAGTGGAGGTATTACTCATGTAGACAGCAGGCTTCCAGGAATCTTTACAGTTTGTGGGGAAGATTTTTTTTATGCATTCTCCACCAGTGCAGAATTATTGCATTTATAACAATAAAACAGTGTATGGAATGAATAATTCAGTTTAAAACTGTGAATTTATGTACAAAACAAAAAGAAAAGCTTGCACATTTAAATTTGGGAAAAGGGTAACCAAAAGAAAAACAGTTTCATGTTTACTGTTCTTTTCAGTTAATAAGCTCCAGTTTCTACTAGTAATTCGCACTGCAGTTTGTTTTATTACACAGTTCAGTTACAGAAAGTACCCTTACTTAAAGGTACTCAAAGCAGTCACAGTAGTCATTCCTTTGATGTAACAGTATACTTCTTTTGGATAATGAGCCCAGCTCAGCATTAACACAATTATTCTTTCTGGTTCTCTAAGTGAGATGTACCCCTATAGAAGAACACCAGAATTCTCAGGAATTTATTCTCTTTTCTGTTAGCACTGCCTAGTGCAGGCTGCTTTGTCAGTTTTCGGCCTGACATTACCAGCATTTACTCTATACTTTCCTACACTACCCAGTCCTCTGAAGAATACCACTGTATACAGCAACTAAAACCTCACTTTGCTTTCTTTGTACAGTCATGTTGCAATGTATATATCTATAGATGTGTATGTATATAGCTATAGATGTGTATGTATATACATATACATATTGTGATATCTCATGGGTGAAAAAAAAAGAATATGTTTTTAAAATATATTTGAGTGTGTTACATTCTCAAGAAAGTTAGACAGGTAGTTATTTTATTTGGTAGCATGCTAGTTGCTAATGAAGCTTACATAAAAGGGTGGAAACTTGAAGTCTAAATATAGGAAGTTGGTTCATCATTTAGAGCTTCATCTTTGCTCAGAGCAGGGGCTCTGACTAAAATATTGTGGTTTCTGGAGTCAGGCAGTCCAGTCATTGGTTATAGTCCAGTAACTTGAGGCATGTTTAGGTGAAGGTTCTTTGTGGAGCTGAAATGAGGGTCTGATAATGCCTGTGGAGCTAAAAGGAAGGTCTGGTGAGGCCTGTGGCTATCACTTTTCATTTACAGCTTGTTGTTGGATGGACTGTGTGGGACCACCTCATTGGTGGAGACGCCTTTATGGAATGTGAGCCTTAATTCTCAGGTACAATATATTGTACCTGTATAGTGTAAATAACATATCGTGACATAAAAAAGCTATGTATGCTGTATTTGTGTCTGTTTCTTTAAGTAAACCTGTGTTTTTTATGTATTGCTTGTGCCGCTAGTGGTTAAGACGTGATATGTATATATATCTGGCACTTGCACACATGTAATGTGTGTTTTTGTGTGTGTGTGTATGTATATATACACACACACACACACACACACACACACACACACACACACACATATCTACATATCCATATGTATTTGTATGGAGTTTTGTATTAGGAAATCTCAACAGCACATTTACCTGGCATTCACATAACTGAAACAAAACCAATTAAAAATGGAAGCAGGATTCTTTTCCAATTGTTTTAAAAAGAAAGACCACAAACCTTCAGACATACTTTGTCTTGTATGTAATGTGTGGAGTTAGAGTCAGGACCAGGGGTAGAGTTAGGGTTTGTGCATATGAATAAGATGGTGTGGTGGAGAGCTTCTTGCACCACCTTATTCTTCATATGTAGTAACCCTCATCCTTCATCTACCCCTGCCACTAACCCCAGCCCCGCACAGTATGTAGCTGAAAATCCTTTCCCTAACTGTACTAATAACACACAACACTTAGTCTATCCCATTCCCTTACTCTGACCCTAACCTTTAAAAACACACACACACACTCAACCTCACTTTTACTGCTACCCACACATATATTTCATCAAGAAAAGCAGTGCAGGATGTTGCTCGTTTAGTACCTCCTGCACTCAACCACCATGCAGTAATCTGTGACAGAGAAAACAAATGTCTTCTTTCTGTGTATTCAGACTGAAGCATGGGAACAGGGTTCATATGCATACACATTCACACATACACACACACATATATATATATATATATATATATATATATATATATGTGTGTGTGTGTGTGTGTGTGTTGCTTCTTGGATACTAAATTAAAACATTGTACTAGAGCAGTGTTTCTTGTGGTATTTTCAGGTAATATCTGTTACAATATATCCCTCTTTATAGAGCTTGTGTTCTTCTCTTGGTTAGTATTTGTGTTCCTCTGTCATTGACAAAC